>NC_092245.1:4479733-4489733 GCF_036320965.1 Panulirus ornatus | reverse complement strand
CTGATGCATAGTTTCCCTCTTGGCCGGTCCACTGGGGTAATGTTATGGTACATATATACAAGGTTAAGAGACGCGGCAACACCAGTGTAAGTCTCTTCCATGGAGAGACCTTAGGGTTTTGTCCTATTTCTTACTTTGTCTCTTCTCTTCCAGTACAATCTTCCCTAATCAACTTCGAATCCTGTTCTCTGTTGTGCTGATGATTCCACTGTACACACTTCAGCTCACTTTCTCTTCCCTCCTTTATCAAATTCTTTCTCTTTCCTATCAAGGTTCAGATCATTGTATTACATATGGACTGGGATGCAGTAACCTGATTCATTTCAAGAATACAATGACGCAATATCTCCCCATATCTGTTTCTAATGTAATTCGTCTCCCTCTGTTAAGTTCCAATGTACCACGATTCAGACTCATAATAACATAGACATTTTGGGCTTAACGACATCCTCCACTTTATCTCAGAACCTCACATAATCACGTTCACGAAGTCTGCTTCCAAACTGCTGGAGGTCTTGCATAGGTGCCGTAATTATTTTTCTTGTAAGGGATTTGTCCCATATCTCAAGGGGTTTATGTGTCCTCATGAGGAATACTGCTCACATATCTGGGGTGGTTCTTCGTTCATCTCTGTATTAGCACGAGTGAAGCTAAGAGCTTCACGTCACATTAATTATCTGGGCATCACCGCTCTATACCCATCTTTTTCTGTTCGGGGCGGAGTTATTCACATCTCCTTGTTCTAAAGGTATCATTTTGCCCACCACTCCCGTGACCTGCCCTGAATGTGCCCTTGCAACCAACACTTGGACCCAAGGCACTCTTCTTGCTGCTGCTTCCCATCGTTGTCTTTGGAGACCTAACAAACGAGGACTGACCGTTATGATACTTCCCTTCCTAGAACAGCAAAGCCGGTTTCTGATGTGTGTATGTCCAGTGGCTTGGAGTTGAAGGTGAGTTGAGAGGTCGGGTGTCCAGTGCGCGTCGGGTTAGTTCTGTGTGTATGTAGTTTGTCAGCGTTATATTTGTTAGGAGTCAGGGAAGGGGCCGTGTGAGTAGAGGTTACTGAAGAGTGAGGCAGGAGTAGGATTTTTATTTCTACTTGGGAGTTGGTGGTTAGTTATAGAGTGGTGTGGGTGGAGAGGATTTAGTGCTGTTGCATTGGAATGAGCATCGAGCATGGTAAGGGGGATTGTAGTGGGAGAATCTTTGTTCCACTGCGTCGGTGTTGTGTGTCTGTGGTCACCAGGCAGCCAGTCAGTGGTTGGCCTGAGTGGCTGTTTTGTGCAGTTTGCAGCTTTATTGTATTTGCTTTTCAGAGGACGGAAGATCAGGCGGATGAGGCAGTGTAAAGTGGACTGGGTGAATTGTCTGTAGAGGATGATGAGGGCATATTACTCTGGTCCAAACCTGATGTCAGTTAGCATTGCAGGAGCATTGAGTTTGTGTGTTGATTTTGTGTTGATATTGCTGTGGGGAGTAAATGTCATGTGTGTGTCGCCTGCGATGCCAATGGTCGGTGTTTTGTCCACTGGGAATAACTGTACATTTATAAGGACTGGAGGATGTAAGCTGGATTCGTGTCTGTCTGGAGTTAAGAGAGTAATTGAAGACTTCTGTGGCACTTCTTAAGGTCTTAATAATCAGGTCATACACAACTTCTTCACTAAATATTTTCAGTCTATACACTTTCTACACATGATAACTACAAAGGTGCTTTTCCTTTCTTTCGTCACACTCACATTTTTATCCTTTGTGTCCCTATAAACTAAAGGGTTCTCAGTTTCTCCCCAAACGAATTGTTGCGAGCTGATGTGATAAGAAATGTCAGTGTGATGGTTATCACTGAGCTGGTGACGAGGGTCGCGATGGGTCAGTAAGACTCTCCCAGAGGAAAGCTTTAGGTGGCTCAAGGTCGCTTGATCATCGTTGTATGGGATGGTCCATCGTCCAGACGGATGCAACAGTGTGTGCTCTGCTACTGGCGTGGAGAGCACCCACCAGCATGTCTCGCGTTTTCCTTCCCACACCACTTGACCTTTACTTCCTCCCTCTGTCTACCTCGCAGGAACTTGTGCCATCATTTTGCTGCCGACTTGACTGGGGTAACGGGAGTCCTGTGCCCGAGTGTAGCAGCGGATGACATGATGATAGTAACGGGATCCCGAGTGTGACTAATATGGCCAAGTCTGTCACCATTTGTGACGCTCTGGATCAACATTCTCATGTGTAAACATAAACAATCGTCGTCTTACATAACAATATTCTTTAGTTTTTTGAATTATTCACCTGAGCGCGACAGGAGTATTCCTGTGAGATATTTACAAGTCTCCTGACAGAAGGATGACCTATATTTACTTAAAAAGTTGTCCATATGAACCCTGATCCATCTCAACGAAAATATATTCATCTCAGGCATCACAAGTAGCGACACATCCGCCAGTATACAGACTCCAACACTAGGCCTCGGGGAGCATCTGGCTACACAGGACCAGCATCGTCCCTGCTTCCCAAGTGCAGGAGGTCGACCACTGTGGACGCCCTGACGAGGCACTGCTGGCCTGTGGAACCACTGACTTGCCATAGTTTTAACCCCTAACGATGATGTGCACCAACAGGTTCGTTAGACTGACGACATGACTCAGGACACTCCCATCAGACCTACTATCACTTTCCTTTTAAATTGGGTGATTAGAGAAGAGGAAAGAGAGGCGGGACAAGGGAAAGGGGTAGTTTGAAATTGAAGAGAAGATTGAAATGAGCACAGGTGTGTGGGTGTCAGTTTTTGATGCTTGTGGGTAATATTCTGGAAGCGTGTTGTAGGTGCCTGATTCATATACCCCTGACAGACCGGGGTTGTGTATGTGTTGGTGTTGTAGATTTACGAAGGTAAGCTAAACATTGTTCATAATGCACATCGATGGATGACTGGAGTGTACCTGAGTACTTTGAGGCTTCCGTGGAACCAATGGTGTTCCGTGTTTGTACTGTTGTCCAGATCTCGGGTTTTTCTGTAAGTTTACATCATCGTTGTCTCCAAGTCTCCACCATACATTTTGAGCTGCTTCTCATAGGTATGGAAGGACAGGTCTAGTCTTCAGTCGTTCGTGATGTTTTCTTGTGACGAATCGTAGAGCCTTATTTTGTGTCCTCTGTAACTTCAGCAGACGAGGAACGTTGGTATAGGTGACTCTCTCTCTCTCTCTCTCTCTCTCTCTCTCTCTCTCTCTCTCTCTCTCTCTCTCTCTCTTACGCGCGCGCGTCAAGCAGTGAGGCAGCCCGGGCGCCCCAGCCTTCAGATGACAACAGTACACACAAGGAGGGCGGCACACGGCCACCTTCCTCGTGTGGGACGTTCATATTTAGGACTATTTCCAATCGCGTGTACTGCGGCTGGACCAACACCTTCACTCTGTCTCAAACATACACCAATTTATCATATCATTCCAGGAACTAACTTACAACTTATAACAGGAGGGAAATATTGTGAGAACGTTTAGGCTTGAGAGAACTCTCGAACTCTTGTTCTTAGTCTGAGGCAAACTTTACTGAATATGATTAACGAAGAATATGAGAACAATCTATGTTCAAACTGCTCGGCGCTGGTGTATCATGACTCCTGTGAGATGACTGATGACCATACAATGGTTCTGTCTGGTATCCTCTGCTCTCATCTACCATCCCACTTGTCTGGTGATGACCAGGGTTCTCTCACTCTCCCATCGATAACATGACCAGGACGAGGTACGCTCGTCGTCCTCACAGTCACAGGTCATCATACTGATCGTTTCAAAACGTTCCCGTTCGTCCTACAGTTCGGAAACATTACAAAACGTTCCCGTTCGTCCTACAGTTCGGAAACATTACAAAACGTTCCCGTTCGTCCTACAGTTCGGAAACATTACAAAACGTTCCCGTTCGTCCTACAGTTCGGAAACGTTACAAGACGTTCCCGTTCGTCCTACAGTTCGGAAACGTTACAAAACGTTCCCGTTCGTCCTACAGTTCGGACACGTTTCAAAACGTTCCCGTTCGTCCTACAGTTCGGAAACGTTACAAAACGTTCCCGTTCGTCCTACAGTTCGGAAACGTTTCAAAACGTTCCCGTTTGTCCTACAGTTCGGAAACTAGCTAGAAAGAGCCATGTCTCTCACTTATGCTCAGGAACATCACACTTATCTGAAACGGTATCACGTCCAGGATAATGACCCTCCACAGACAGTCTACAACAACCAACTGTGTTTCCTGCACCTCACCTGGTGGTCGAGTTGCAGACGCTAGGTATGAAGGGTTGACTTTACTACTAACACCGAGTCGAGTCCAAGTTTCACTTATATACCTCAGTCTCGTGTATAGTAGGCAACCTCCGCTGCCACCCAACTTTCACTAGTCTTCCACTATTACCAGAATGATTCGACCTCATGCATTACGGAGGCATAGTCTTAATAGCAGTGTTATCAGAAACGTATTTCTCTCATGGGGAAATCATTAAAGTCTGCGTCATCCCCATGAGACTTTCATTTGAACAAAGATCTGAAGTGCTTTAGTTCAGGTTGTTTAAAGTCTTGGTACGTAGTTCTCTGTCGTAAACACAAGGTGAGTGAACGAAGGCATCCGGAATGTATGAGGGCTCAACAATTGGAGCCAACCTTTCTCTTGGCCTCCCTGGGATAGGTCCCGGCGACGAGGCAGAAAGTATTGGCTCTCCTGCCTGACGGAGGCAAGACCTGAGGCAGAGGATGTTGGCTCTCCTGCCCGACAGAGGCAAGACCTGAGGCAGAGGATGTTGGCTCTCCTGCCTGACGGAGGCAAGACCTGAGGCATAGGATGTTGGCTCTCCTGCCTGACGGAGGCAAGACCTGAGGCAGAGGATGTTGGCTTTCCTGCCTGACGGAGGCAAGACCTAAATCGCGGGTTCTCTTTCCTTCCTAACACAGGCAAGACCTGAAGTGTTGGTCCTGGCTCCCCTTCCTGAAGGAGGCAAGACCTGAAGTTCTGGCTCTCCTTCCTCACTTAGGCAAGATCTCAAGCGTTGGTCCTGACTTTCCCTCCTGACGAAGGCAAGACCTGAGGCATGGGTCCTGGCTCTCCTTTCTGAAGAGGTAAGACCTGAAGCGTTGGTCCTGGCTCTCCTCTCTGACGAAGGTAGGACCTGAAGCGTTGCTCCTGGCTCTCCTTCCTGACGGAACCTTGAAGCTTTGATCCTGGCTCTACTTCCTGAAGGAAGCAAAAACTTGAAGCGTGGGTCCTGGCTCTTCCTTCTGACAAAGGCAAGACCTGAAGCATGGGTTCTTTCTCTCCCTCCTGACGAAGGTAAGACCCGAAGCGTTGGTCCTGGCTCTCCCTCATGACGAGGGCAAGATCTGAAGCATGGATCCTGGCTTTCCCTCCTGACGGTGGCAAGATCTGATACTGGCTCTCCCTCATAACGAAGGCAAGACTTGAGAGAAAGGGTGCCGTCTCTCCTGACTTATAGAAGCAATCTCTGAGGGAGGAAGTGAAGCAACAGAAAAGAGTAAGTGGTGGAGAAAGGACAGCATTAACGCATAGTTATGATGGTGATACGTTAATGGTTGTAGTGATGATGGTGATAACAATGATCCCGATCATCATCATCGTATCAGGAAACATTATATGGGAAACAAGGAAGAAAGCGAAACGAAAAACACAAGTAAACACTGAATATATCAAATGGAAAATAAATGTACACTTACGAATACCTGTAAGATCAGACGCAGAGAAAAGGTAGACAAAAGAAGTGGGAGATATGTATGGACGAACGGCAGAAAGTTTGGTCTGGAGGCACAAGCCAGAGGTCATAACGGACATGGTAGAGGGAAACGTTGTTCGAGGGAGAGTCGTGAGCGGCGGAGGAGGAGGCTGGGAGAAAGTTGGGTGAGGTGTGAGTGAAGATGACGAGAGACGAGACGATCTGGAAGGAACAGACGGACTGGAATTAGTTGGCCCTTCCTTTTGCTTCCTCAGTGAGGCAGAACACAGCTAATAACTGTTGTGAAGACTTCTGTGTCGACATTTTGGTTTAGTTAGTATTAATGTGTTACTGGGAGAGAGTTTGACACTTGTGTTACCCTGTCTCTTAACCTTGTATGTACCATGTCTTTACTCCAATTTATGTATGCACACACACACACACACACACACACACACACATATATATATGGGGATAGGGGAGAAAGAATACTTCCCACGTATTCCCTGCGTGTCGTAGAAGGCGACTAAAAGGGGAGGGAGCGGGGGGCTGGAAATCCTCTCCTCTCGTTTTTTTTTAATTTTCCAAAAGAAGGAACAGAAAATTGGGCCAGGTGAGGGTATTCCCTCAAAGGCCCAGTCCTCTGTTCTTAACGCTACCTCGCTAATGCGGGAAATGGCGAATAGTTTGAAAGAAAGAAATATATATATATATATATATATATATATATATATGTATATATATATATATATATATATATATATATATATATATATATATATATATATATATATATATATATATATATATATATATATATACACACACACACGAGCTTAACCTACGTATTCACTTATCGACCAGGCCCGAGGGGAGGATGAACACCTGAGTTAGGTGGGATCAGTTGCTACGCCCAGGAATCGAAACCATGTGGATCTGACCCTGGGCTGGCCCGCGCTGACTGATGGTCAGTAACGCTGACCTATGTACCACGGAGGCCTATGAAAAATGGCTTCCCTGGGGGAACCATTCTCATGATCATGGCATCTCCTGTGTGTGTGTGTGTGTGTGTGTGTGTGTGTGTGTGTGTGTGTGTGTGTGTGAGGTTCCCCTGGGACTGCCTGGTTTGCACAATCATCATCAGTAGACTGTGTGTTCACCTGCACATCTTCGTCTCCCTGTTGCTTCTTCTTCGTCATTCCCACAGTGTCGACCATGACGTGCTTTCTCTTCCTTGACTTTCCTTCTCACATTTCTTCCTCTTCTTTTTCTTCGTTCAGGATGAACACATCTTCCTGGCCGCCACTGTTGACAGAGGCTAACATTTCTCTGGTGACTGTCACTTTCATCAGGCCACCGGTGAGCTGTCTGTGCTACAATGATCCACGACAACCCTGGCAAATTGACCTGTGTTTTGTTCCTTATCAAACCTTCAGCCGAGGCGTCACCTTACGACAACACAGACAATGTTCTGGTTACTTTCCACAACCGCTTGTGCCGCAGTCAGCGGGTGAGAGACCAGGATTTAGCCAAGAACTAAATGATTTATCTACGAGTTTCTGAATTACTATCAAATGAAGCGGAAGTCATGATGTTTACACTGGATCAGGATCTCGTCCACAAGTCGGTGTTCACGGCTGAGACTAGATGAGTCACGACTCTTCCCAGCCTCTTATCATAATGGTCTCTGGAGTTTCTGCTGAGGGTCTCTGGTGGGAGACGTTGCAGACCAGAGAATGTCTTATCTCGAACGTTCCTCTCACGAAAAGAAAAAGTTTCTCATGAAGGCAAAGCCCACAGGTAAAATAAAGGCTATAGAGGGAAAGAGTTTCTTACCCTATAGCCTCTGTTCTCTTTCACGTGGCAAAAAAAAAAAAATATCAAAAGTAAGAAAGACGTGGTATAAGCACTGTCAGATAATGTGTAATCTCTATACTTCTGCCTCCACGTCACTCCCCCCAGAAACACCCTTCCATCTCCCATCCTAAATCTGCTTTTGTAATTAGAGATTATCATGAATAGAAAATATTTTGGGTAAAAAAACAATGGTTGAACTGGAAGTAACAGAGTATTGTACAAGTGTGTGGTACATGTAGGGAGGTGTAGAGTGGTACAAGTGTGTGGTACATGTAGGGAGGTGTAGAGTGGTACAGGTGTGTGGTACATGTAGGGAGGTGTAGAGTGGTACAGGTGTGTGGTACATGTAGGGAGGTGTAGAGTGGTACAAGTGTGTGGTACATGTAGGGAGGTGTAGAGTAATACAGGTGTGTGGTACATGTAGGGAGGTGTAGAGTGGTACAGGTGTGTGGTATATATAGGGAGGTGTAGAGAGGTACAGGTGTGTGGTACATGTAGGGAGGTGTAGAGTGGTACAGGTGTGTGGTACATGTAGGGAGGTGTAGAGTGGTACAGGTGTGTGGTACATGTAGGGAGGTGTAGAGTGGTACAGGTGTGTGCTATATGTAGGGAGGTGTAGAGTAGTACAGGTGTGTGGTATATGTAGGGAGGTGTAGAGTTACAGGTGTGTGGTACATGTAGGGAGGTGTAGAGTGGTATAGGTGTGTGGTACATGTAGGAAGGTGTAGAGTGGTACAGGTGTGTGGTACATGTAGGGAGGTATAGAGTGGTACAGGTGTGTGGTACATGTAGGAAGGTGTAGAGTGGTACAGGTGTGTGGTACATGTAGGGAGGTGTAGAGTGGTACAGGTGTGTGGTACATGTAGGGAGGTATAGAGTGGTACAGGTGTGTGGTACATGTAGGGAGGTATAGAGTGGTACAGGTGTGTGGTACATGTAGGGAGGTGTAGAGTGGTACAGGTGTGTGGTACATGTAGGTAGGTGTAGAGTGGTACAGGTGTGTGGTATGTATGGGGAGACGTTAAGACTAGTATGGTAGTCTGGACGAAAACATTTCTCATGATGGCTTTGCCTTGCATGGCACTGTACTGCACTACATTCAGAACTCCACTTCTTATCTGACACTGATTCTCCGGCTGCACAATACTCCTTATCACCAGGTGCTCCTCAACTTCTCTTTTTTATTTCACGTCACAGTTTCCAGTTTGCTTGATCCTGGCGGCACACTGGACCACATGATACCAGTGTTTTTCTGTGGTCACCCATCATTATCCTTTGCGATGAAGGAAAACGAAAAAACTTTCTTGAAATTATATTTTCATCAACATCGCAGTTGTCTACTGAGACGGAATGACATCCTGATTATTTCTGAAATCAGGAACGTATCACGTCGCCCCAGGAACACTGGGGCAGCACGTCGGCAGCACGTCACTAAGGTACTGGTGGTGTGAGCAACCCAGGGTGGGCTCTGCCATGAACTTGGGATTGGTCAACATTGTTTACGTCCGCCTTGGTGTTGTGTTAGCTTCTCGTAGCACTGGAGAGACGTGATGAATCTCTTGAGAAGTTTTCCCCAGATGCTTTCTTAAATCCTGACCAACGACACGATCGCGTGGATTATGTCTGGTAAACCAATCAGACACCGGGTGACCGGATTCGCTTTAGAAAACGAGGCTGTATATTGTTTCCGTTGCTACATGGTTATAGGAGCTGCTTCCTCGGAGATGTAGTCTTTTCAAGTTTACACCTACACACAAACTTCATCCTGGGTTGCGTATCTGCCATCCTCTCCACCAAAGGCACATTTCCAAGGCGTCTGCTCCGTCAGTATTTCCGGGAACACATCAGGTCCAAATAAAAGAGAAGAAAATGCTTTTGATGCTCCATCCTTCTGGCTGAGAGGCGCATATAAACACTTTGAAAGCTCCAAGTCAGACTTTGTCTCGCCTTTTCTAAGTGCGAACTTTGGACTCTAGAGTGAACATAAAGCAATATCCAGAAGCTTTATATTTACATCAATCTTCAGGATTCCCTCGAATGTGGAGGAGAGAAGACAGTTCATGTGAATAACAGGACCAGATCTGGCAGCCAACACCGGCCTCAGTACCCCTACACCAGCGGTGCAACAGGTCGGCTACACAGGAGTGTCCCTCACTGTGTCTGCAGCAGACAGGGTCGTAGTTCCATGTACCTGACACTGGACACTACATACGCTGATCGGTTTTCTCCATTCGATTTCCCAAACCCTTGATGCTACTTCCAAAATAATCAGACATGAAAGCTATCTTCAAGATTATAAGCTCCAATCTACAAATTGCTGCTGGAAACCTAGTATTATACATATTTAATGTAAACTATTCAGCTTTATACCCCGAGAATCGAACCCCGGACCATCTTGTTTGGGAGCCAAGTAGCCTAACCCCAAGGTCGCGA
>NC_092245.1:4412233-4477233 GCF_036320965.1 Panulirus ornatus | reverse complement strand
ACACACACACACACACACACACACACGGCACACCAACTGGAAGAAGTGATCATGCAATGCTCAAGTTTTAGTACGTGGTAAATGAGGACAATGAGGGAGCAGAGGTGACACAGGACCAAAAGAGGAGATATAATCGTGGAAACTACACAAGCGTTAACAGTCTCTGTGATAACGGAGACAGGAAAATGGACTTAAATGGCGTGGAAATGGGGCTTTTTGGTGAGAGGTTCTGGAGGATATACAGCGAAGAAATAGGACTTTGGGTACCTCTAGCCTCATACACAGAGGGAATGGTAAGGAAGAAGAAAGATTGGTTCTATAAAAGATGTCGAAAAGCAAAGGAGCTTCGAGATGTCCGGTGAGGAGGCCAGCCAACACTTGCAAGGTATAAGGGTAAGGAAGGAGGAACAAAGGAAACTTTGAGCAGAATGTTATGGACAAAGGAGGAGGTAAAACATTCCATAAGTCCATCAGTTGTCAGTTAAAGAGCACCTCATCAGGCGAAGCAATTCAGTGAGAAGGGGCGTGGGGAATGGCGTAAGGGTATGTAAGGAACTGAAAAACAAATCCGAACGTGTTTTCACAGTGGAAGACAATATACTCCCTAACATCAGTTGGATGGTTTATGGAGGAGGTTCTAGACATTATGAAGACATATATGATTGATATTAATATATTACTAAATGGTCTTGACTCATGCAAGCCTCATGATCCTGATGAAATTTCAACGTATGTACTGAAGATGTGTGTAGAAGCACTGTTCAGTATGTTACTGGAGAGAGGCAGAGTGCCAGAGGAATGGAAAAGTGTTAACGTCATACCTGTATGAAAGAAAGGAGGCTGAGAACAGGCGCTGCACTACACGCTGGTCTCACTAACGAGTGTTGTGTGTAAAGTTCTGGAGAAGGTTGTTTGGAAGGAGGTGGATGAAAGAGGGAAAATTGGAGGACAGATTGCCTAGGAGCGAGACAGGAAGGTTTCAGGGGACAGTTATGTGAAACACATCTCTTAGAATTCTACGAGAGAGTGAGCCCTGTCTCACAGTAGAGGGAAGGCTTGGTGGACTACTCGTTTCTGGATTGCCAGAAAGCGTTTGACACTATACCACATGGGAGGCTGATTAGGAAGGTAGATCACCGGGCAGGAATAAGAAAGCTCCTTAAATGGAGAGAAGATTGCCTCAGCGGGAGGGAACAGAGGTCGCATGTTTGGGAAGCCTTCCCGAAATGGGTTTAAGTCTAAGACCAGCGGAGTCCTGCAGGGTTCAGTTCTGGGACCGGTACTCTTCTTGATCCATGTGAATGATGTTCGTTAAGGAATGACTGCATCCCTGAATATATATGTGCACATGATGCGAGGGTTATCAGTGAAGTGAAAAGCGAGGAGGATTACATTACTTTTGAAGGGGACCAAAACAGACCCCAAGGTTGGTCTAGCACATGGTTGATGGAATTCAAACTGAGCAACTGTGAAGTAATGACAGTGAAAGAAGGCCTCCATATGATCAATATCTAATAGGAAATACGCTTCAGTATTGTGTTTGGAGATGATATCATCCGTAAACTGTCACGAAAGTCGTACATTGTAGGAGTAAAGGAGACAACCTGGTTGCTAGGAAATATTAGAATAACCATCAAGGATATGTAAGGAGATATTTATCATATACAAGGCCAGAACTAGAACAAGCTTCTCATGTTTGCTCACCATTCTTAAAGCAGAACAAAGAGCTAATAGAGAAAGTCCAGAGGAGAGCAACATAGATGGTACTGGAATCAAGGGAGCCGAATTACAGGTTATAGGCGTTAAATTACCTCCCTTGGAAGAGAGAAGGGTGAAAGGTGACCTAATGGCAACCCAACAGTTTATAAACAGATGGATGATATAAAGAGAGAACATTTCTCAGAGAGATGAAGGAATAAAGCAACCAGAGGACATAACATGAAAGATACAAGGACAGAAAACCAGCGGACATAACATGAAATCTAGCAGGAAATTTGTGATAAAGAATGTAAAGAAGTACTTTTATTGTACGAGAGACATGGACGTCAGGACAGAATGCATACTTTGGCAGAGCATAGCATAGCATAGCATGGTAGAGAAAGTTCAAAAGATGAGGCCCTACTAGTGCAGGACAACCTCCCTGTATGAGTTCGAATCCTGGGTTTGACAGTTGACCCATACGCAACCCAGGTGTTCATTCTTCCCTCGGGAGTACACGGTAGACGGGTTGCTGGCTTTGGCTGGGGTGTGTGTCTGTACGCACTGAGGAGTCTTGGTATGGCAGGTACATACAAGGTTAAGAGACAGGCCGATACGAATGTAAGACTTTCCCCACAAAACACACACACACACACACACACACAGAGCAGTATGTTAGACCACAACCACAACAGACCACAACTACAACACACCACAACTACAACAGACCACAACTACTACATCCATGACCATTCACGTGTTCGGTGTCGCATAAGTACTTTTCTCCCACAGTTCGACCATAGCGACAGGTTAGGGACGATTTCGACGCTCATTCGCATTATTCTGCGTTTACTTGGGATGGATTTCATCAACCATGTATCTGTACAACTTTGAAGTTTGATTAAGTCCCCTTGTAAGTTTATGCAATCCTCCTCGCTTTGTTCGCTTTATGGCCTTAGGATCATCGACATACATGTTCAGGCAGTAGTCCAAATTCTTCAGACAAGTCATTTCGTATGTTAAAGAGGAGAAATGGTCCCAGAACCGAACCCGGTCGCATGCCACTGGTGACCTCAATACACTTCCAAATGCTTCCCTGACAGGCGTTCTTTGTTCACCTTCCACTAAGACAATCCTCTATTCATGGAAAGAATCCCCTTCTTATTTCTGGCTGAAGAACCAACCTCTTCACCAGCCTCTTGTGTAATACAATGCCAGATGCTTTCTGGCAACCCAGAGAAACACAATCTGCCTATTTTTTCGCCTGAACGAGCTCACTCTCTCTTAGAAATGCAAAGGGTTCGTTACACTTGTGTGGCTGTGTGTGATTACCATTTGTATGTCACGGGAAAAGTTTTATAATCATATTGCCCGTTTTTTAAGCTTGTATATCAACTTTGTAATTAATCTTATGTGTATGTGTGCACGGGTGTGTGTGTGTGTGTGTGTGTGTGTGTGTGTGTGTGTGTGATCACTTTGTGTGTCACGGGAAAAATGTTACTCCGTTTCTTAACTTTTTGTATATGTATCCTCTGTTTACTCCTTTGCATTTACACACACACACACACACACACACACACACACACACACACACACACACACACACACACACACCAGCCTAAGCCAGGCACCCATTAACTGACCAGCCCCAAAGGGAGATGCACACCTGTGTTGGTTTTAAGCCAAGTGCTACGCTCAGGACTCGAACTCATGCGGGTCCGTACCCGGGCTGGCCCGTGCTGATTCATGGTCAGTAACGCTTACCACTACACCATGTGGGTGTGTGTGTGTGTGTGTGTGTGTGTGATCTTTCGTCCTAAGAAAGTAGGTAGGAAATTGCTTGGCAGCTTCACAGACAACTTATGGGCAGAGAGGATCACTTGAAACCAGATCAGGTTGTGAGTGAGTGGCTGCTAGAAGTCAAGGTCGCAGGGACCTGGCGATGACAGCCTTGCTGGTACTGTGAGCCACAACACGACTCTCCTGGTAAAAACCAGTTTGAATCGAGGATAATTCCAACCTTTCGTCTCTCATTTACTGGTGGTGGACCGACCAGTGTTGAGTCATCCTCCGCCCCACGAGACCTGCCTGGCTGCAAGTTCACTGGACCGTAAAACGTCTTTTATTCAGTTGTTGATGACAATCCTCCCCTCCCACTGGCAGGGAGTGTCGGCTCATATAATCTTCGGTGTACCAGAGTTCTACCAGGACAAACCAACGTTGATATCAATATCTGAACCAGGGTAGCCTTCGTTCGTGATACATCCACCTTATTATGACTATGGTGTCCAGTGTGTGGGGCATCGCGAAGAATTCAGTCATGAGTTTGATAACCAGAAAGAGTAACTCACATGGCATTGATGGAGTAGTACTCCATAGATTACAAAACTAGTTGATTGGTTGTAAACAAAACCTCATATTGGTTAGACGTAACAAGTGGTGTATCATGGGGATCAAATCTGATACCAGTTCTGTTTTGTAGGATATCAAAACTCGCAGTCATTACTAAAGAGGATAAGAAAGCTATAGCGGAAACCGAACGTCTTCAGCTGCAAGATGACATAGTCAGATGAGAAACTGGGCTTACAGGTGGCATAATAGTGAGTGTTCAGAGACGAGCCACTACCAAGATGATTCTCCGACTGAGAAACGAGTCCTGTGACAGCCGACTAGACCAGTTAAACTGATTTAGGTTAGAAAAAATGGATGATTAAAAGCGCATTAAACATATATGTTCAGAACAATGACAAACATTTGTAAGCTCAGTTTAAACAGGTATTCAAAGCTGGAGTTGTCTGGTTTGACTTGTGGTAATGACTTGTAGGCAAACATTGTACTACACATGAGGTAGAATACATTTTCTTCCACAGGAACGACTTAAAATCAGAGGACTTGAGGGCAACGCAACGTCATGGATGCGTATCAGAACAGCCTTCACAAATATGTCCCTTCAACTCCACGATGTTAGCATCTTGCTCCTCCCTAGTCCCTAGTTGCATCTGTATTTTACAGGTATTTCTCCTCAAGTCAAGTGTCTGCATTTGTTTACATACCGCACAGGGAGCTACAACGGATGTATCTGATCTGTGCCACAAACATGAACAGTCTCGAAAGGTTCCGATACTCTGCTGCCATTTATTTGCTTTTCTCTGCATCACTTTCTGTTTTCGCGGACTTTCAGTAAGACACAGTCAGGCCAAACGTCATGATCGTGGCGAGTCATGTGGGGTAATGTTTGCATGGTGGACGCTCACATGATACTGGTGTAATGTATAGTGTCAGCACATAGGTTAATGACGACATCACGGGCCTCCGAGGTGTAGTGGTTAGCGTTATTGACTATGAGTCAGCACGGCCCAGCCCGGGATAGGGCCCGCATGAGTACGGATCTTGTATATGGCAGTCGGCCTACACTCAACCCAGGTGTTCGTCCTGTCCTCGGGGCTGGTCGATTGATAGGTACCTAGCTTAAGCTTGAACGTGTGTGTGTGTGTGTGTGTGTGTGTGTGTATGTGTGTGTGTGCACAATTACGTAGGAGTAAAGACATGACACATATAAACAAGGTTAAGAGACGGGGCAACACGAATGTATAACTCTTTACCCGTAACACAAATAGTAGTCACGCTCACCTGACGGTAATTGCGCCAACCCTGAGGCAGTATTGCCGACCACACCACCCATATTCAGTACATGTGGGTCAGTGCTGCTGTTGCTGCTCCACACTCATACAAGTCTTGCCACCGCTATAAGAGCGCCTCTGCATGTACACCAACAGTGTCGTCCCCGCCCTCCGCCTGACGTCCTCACCCACACAGAGCCTCCACATTCCTCCGCCTGACGTCCTCACCCACACAGAGCCTCCACATTCCTCCGTCTAGCGTCCTCACCCACACAGAGCCTCCACATTCCTCCGCCTGACGTCCTCACCCACACAGAGCCTCCACATTCCTCCGCCTGACGTCCTCACCCACACAGAGCCTCCACATTCCTCCGTCTAGCGTCCTCACCCACACAGAGCCTCCACATTCCTCCGCCTGACGTCCTCACCCACACAGAGCCTCCACATTCCTCCGCCTGACGTCCTCACCCACACAGAGCCTCCACATTCCTCCGCCTGACGTCCTCACCCACACAAAGCCTCCACATTCCTCCACCTGACGTCCTCACCCACACAGAGCCTCCACATTCCTCCGCCTGACGTCCTCACCCACACAGAGCCTCCACATTCCTCCGCCTGACGTCCTCACCCACACAGAGCCTCCACGCTCCACCTTCACATTCTGTTCTGGTAATTACCGTATTCTCCACCTTGGGACTCGTGCATTCTCCAGTCTGGTACTCGTCTCTCACATACCCAGTCTGGCACTTCAGTCTTATGCTCAAGTCTGGCACTTCTTTCCATACTCTAGTCTGATACGTATCGGTCAACCTTCAGTCAGCCACGACTCGCACATCCTCCAGTCTGGTCGTCTTCTCTCACGTTCCTGTCAGCCTCTCCCACCTCTCCCTTACCGTTACACTTCTCACAACCTGTGTCAGCTGCGCTGCAAGCTGCTGGTGTTGCTAAGCTTCCCCCCCCCCCCCTTGGTAAGAGCATTTCGTCGCAACACAAATATCGGCAACGTATCGACTGTAGGGAACCGTAGGATCGACCGTTCTTACCAAGTGTCTTTGAGTCACCAGGTTCACACTGCCTCAGTTCCTCAACAGTTCATTTTTAACCGTGTGTGAGCTTGTGGCGAGTGATACCCCAGGGGGACGTACGCACAGGCCTGGGGGCAACAAGTGGTTGCTGGACCATCGCAGAGGTTGTTTATCACATGTGGTTAGGCAAGGTGGAGTTACGGTTTTGTGACGTTGCTTCGATCAACGCCAGACTCAGCAAGGGTGGCAGGTGATCAGCGGTATACACCAGGCCTTCCGCGCTATGGTCGATTGTCGCGACAAATGATGTTCTCAGAGAGTTGATGGTCTGGGGTACGACGTGGGAGTGGCTCTCCTCATTTCAACAGAAGATTTGGGCGAACGTTGTCGTGTGATTATATGGCCGGGGTTACCCTCCAGGGTGGACCGGATATTTGTCATTGTAGAGAATATTACCGTCAGTTCAATAGACGGAGGAAGAGCCAGCAGGCAACACTCCTCGTAAAGATATGTAAACATTATACCACAGAATGACATCGCAGACTGCCACCTTAACCCACAGAACATGACGGTACAACGCTTGGGTACGACGGTACAACCCATGGGCATGATGGTACAACCCTTGGGTACGACGGTACAACCCTTGGGCATGACAGTATGACCCTTAAGCACGACGGTACAACCCTTGAGCAAGGATTATACAACCCTTGGGAATGATAGTACAACCCTTGAGCACATCGGTACAACCCTGGGCATGACGGTATAAACCTTGAGCATGACGGTATAACCCTTGAATTTGACAGCTTGACCTCTGACCTAAAGCTCCGCACTGAAGGATTATACCGTCGCATTCAAGGTGCAACTCGCTCCTCCAGATCAATGTTCGCTCCCTAAAGTCTCCTGAGGATCTTATGAGGTGGTGGGAGGACTCGAGTGTGAGGCGTCTTGGTCTGAGCAAGAGAGGAGGTGATGGGAGACGACCCAGGCGGATCCTGACACACCCAAGTCTGTGTCCGCGTCCAGCTGTATGACACACGATAGTACACATCTACGAGAGTACACATCTACGAGAGTACACGCCTACGAGAGTACACATCTACGAGATTACACATCTACGATAGCACACGTCTACGAGAGTACACATCTATGAGAGTACACGTCTACGAGAGTACATATCTACGAGAGCACACGTCTGCGAGAGTACACATCTACGATAGTACTCATCTACGAGAGTACACGTGTACGAGAGTACACATCTACGAGAGTACACGTCTACGAGAGTACACATCTACGAGAGTACACGTCTACAAGAGTACACGTCTACGAGATAACACATTTACGAAAGTACACTTCTACGAGAGTATACATCTACGATAGTGCACATCTACGAGAGTACACGTATACGAGAGTACACATCTACGAGAGTACATATCTACGAGAGTACACGTCTACGAGAGTACACGTCTACGAGAGTACACATCTAAGATAGTGCACATCTACGAGAGTACACATCTACGAGAGTACACGTCTACGAGAGTAAACGTCTACGAGAGTACACATCTAAGACAGTGCACATCTACGAGAGTACACGTCTACGAGAGTACACGTCTACGAGAGTACACATCTAAGATAGTGCACATCTACGAGAGTACACATCTACGAGAGTACATGCCTACGAGAGTACACATCTACGAGAGTACACATCTACGAGAGTACACATCTACGAGAGTACACGTCTACGAGAGTACACATCTAAGATAGTGCACAGCTACGAGAGTACACATCTACAAGAGTACACATCTACGAGAGTATACATCTAAGATAGTGCACATCTACGAGAGTACACATCTACGAGAGTACACATCTACAAGAGTACACATCTACGAGAGTATACATCTAAGATAGTGCACATCTACGAGAGTACACATCTATTTCATGTTATATGGAATGACCCTCGACCGTGCTCACTCCGTTGAAAAACAGCTTTTCAATATCATGAACATTATAGTTACCAATTAAAGCGAGTGGCAAGTTGAATTGGTATAGGGTTAAAAAAAAAATGCACGTAAGGTGACAGTCGTTGTTAGAGGCTTTTCATTGTTCCCAATACGTAAGACACGTGAAAGGGGTTTCACTAGCGGAACCAAGCTCTTATCTTACGCTTTATAAAACTCAGTTGCGGTACAGATGGTGTATAAGTTGCGCAGCAGCCCTGTTCTACCACAGGTGTAGTGTGTGCAGCAGCCCTCCTCAGCTCACAGGGGTAGTGTGTGCTGCAGCCCTCCTCAGCTCACAGGAGTAGTGTGTGCAGCAGCCCTCCTCAATCCACAGGAGTAGTGTGTGCTGCAGCCCTCCTCAGCCCACAGGAGTAGTGTGTGCAGCAGCCCTCCTCAGCCCACAGGAGTAATGTGTGCAGCAGCCCTCCTCAATCCACAGGAGTAGTGTGTGCAGCAGCGCTCCTCAGCCCACAGGAGTAGTGTGTGCTGCAGCCCTCCTCAGCCCACAGGAGTAGTGTGTGCTGCAGCCCTCCTCAGCTCACAGGAGTAGTGTGTGCAGCAGCCCTCCTCAATCCACAGGAGTAGTGTGTGCAGCAGCCCTCCTCAGCCCACAGGAGTAGTGTGTGCAGCAGCCCTCCCCAGCCCACAGGAGTAGTGTGTGCAGCAGCCCTCCCCAGCCCACAGGGGTAGTGTGTGCTGCAGCCCTCCTCAGCCCACAGGAGTAATGTGTGCAGCAGCCCTCCTCAGCCCACAGGAGTAGTGTGTGCAGCAGCCCTCCTCAGCCCACAGGGGTAGTGTGTGCAGCAGCCTTCCTCAGCCCACAGGGGTAGTGTGTGCAGCAGCCCTCCTCAGCCCACAGGAGTAGTGTGTGCAGCAGCCCTCCTCAGCCCACAGGGGTAGTGTGTGCAGCAGCCTTCCTCAGCCCACAGGAGTAGTGTGTGCAGCAGCCCTCCTCAGCCCACAGGGGTAGTGTGTGCAGCAGCCCTCCTCAGCCCACAGGAGTAGTGTGTGCAGCAGCTCTCCTCAGCCCACAGGAGTAGTGTGTGCAGCAGCCCTCCTCAGCCCACAGGGGTAGTGTGTGCAGCAGCCCTCCTCAGTCCACAGGAGTAGTGTGTGCAGCAGCCCTCCTCAGCCCACAGGAGTAGTGTGTGCAGCAGCTCTCCTCAGCCCACAGGAGTAGTGTGTGCAGCAGCCCTCCTCAGCCCACAGGAGTAGTGTGTGCAGCAGCTCTCCTCAGTAGTACGGCAGCGTGAGAGGCTGTGTTCGTAGTGTTACAACACAGTATTCCCACACTCATCACAGTGTTTAGGTTAAACCTGAGCATCTGGAAATCATTATGCTAAACACAATGAATGTTAAGAATAATAGTGTGTTGTCAGCCTTAACTTTCACCCAGGGGGAAGGCATCGTACACCTCCGACATTTGACTGAGTCAATAAGAAGAGAAAACAATTTTCCTCAGTGTATACATCACGGGGGAAAGTCGTCTTTGGTTCACTCTTATAAGGGAAAATAATGATCAAAAATCGTCTACAATAAGGTATTCTGTGCTTAGAAAGATGATTTAATAATGTTAAGATACAGTTCAAAATGTTACGTCAACATAAAGATACAATATCATTTATTATTTGGGAACTGAAATAAGCGGCTGATATCATTATTATGATTGTTGAAGAGTTTTATTCTCACTCTGTCGTGTGTGTCAACATCAAAACATATGTATATTTTCATCAATACAATAATAGAAAAAAATAACTCGTCGGCATATTAGGTTCACATGTAGGCCAACAAGACTTAAAAAACAAACTTACTTTCTAAGGTTTCCTGAAACACACACACACACACACACACACACACAGACACAGACACACAGACACACAGACACACACACACACACACACACACACACACACACACACACACACACACACACACACATACATACATACACACACACACCACACACACACACACACACACACACACACACACACACACACACACACACACACACACACACACATACACACACCCCACACACACACACACACACACACACACACACACACACACACACACACACCCCACACACACACACACATACACACCCCCCCCCCCACACACACACACACACACATACATACACACACACACAAACACATACACACCCCCCCCACACACACACACACACACACACATACATACATACACACACACACCACACACACACACACACACACACCACACACACACACAAACACACACACACACACACACACACACACACACACACACACATACACACACCCCACACACACACACACACACACACACACACACACACACACCCCACACACACACACACATACACACACCCCCCCCCCACACACACACACACACACACACACACACACATACATACACACACACACAAACACATACACACCCCCCCCCACACACACACACATACACACACACCCCACACACACACACACACACACACAAACACACACACACACACACACACACACACACACACACACACACACACACACACACACACACACTGTCCTACAGCCACAGGTGGAGTTCTGCAGCTACTGGTGATGTCTTACAGCTACAGGTGGAATCCTGCATCCACTGGTGAAGACGTAAAGCCATTAGTGGAGTCTTTCAGTCACTGGTGGAGTCATAAAGCCAATAGTGGAGTCTTGCAGCCAATGGCGGAATCCTGCAGGCACTAATGGAGTCCTACAGCCACTGATGGAGTCATACAGCTACTGGTGGAATCCTGCAGACACGGATGGAGTCCTGCAGCCGCTAGTGGAGTTCTGCAGCCACTGATGGATTCCTATAGCCACTGATGGAGTCCTACAGCCAATGATGGAGTCATAAAGCCACTGATGGAGTCCTACAGCGACTGGTAAAGTCTTGCAGCCAATGGAGGAGTCCTACAGCCACGGGTGGAATCCTACAGCTACTGGTGGAGTCTTGCAGCCAATGGTGGAGACTTATAGCCATGGGTGGAATCCTACAGCTACTGGTGGAGTCCTACAGCCACAGGTGGAGTCCTGCAGCTACTGGTGGAATCCTGCAACCAATGGTGGATTCCTACAGCTACTGGTGGAATCTTGAAACCACTGGTGGACTCCTACAGCCACGAGCGGAGTCCTACACCCACGAGCGGAGTCCTACACCCACGAGTGGAGTCCTACAACAACTAATGGAGTCCTGCAGCCTCTGATGGAATCCTAGAGCCACTAGTGAAGTCCTACATCCACTGGTGGAGTTTTACAGCCATGGATGGAGTCCTACAGCCACGAGTAGAGTCCTACAGCCACGAGCTGAGTCCTACAACAACTAATGGAGTCCTGCAGCCACTGATCGAATCCTAGAGCCACTGGTAAAGTCCTACATCCGCTGGTGGGGTCCTGCAGCCACTGACTGAGACCTTACAACCACTGGCAGAGCTCTACAGCCACAGGTGGAGTCCTGCAGCCGTAGGTAGATTCCTACAGCCACTGGTGGAGTCCTAAAGCCACTGATAAAATTCTACAGCCATTGGAGGAGTCCAACAGCCACCGATGGAGTCCTACATCGACTGGTTGAATGCTGCTGTCACTGGTGGAGTCCTACATCCACTAATGGAATCCTATAGCCACTAGTGGAGTTCTGCAGCCACTGGTGGAGTCCTACAGCCGTAAGTAGATTCCAGCAGCCACTGGTGGAGTCCTGCATCCACTGGTGGAGTCCTACGCCCACTAGTTGAGTCCTGCATCCACTGGTGGAGTCCTGAGTTCACTGGTGGAGTCCAGGGTCCACTACTGGCGTCTTGCATCCGCTGCTGGCGTCTTGCGTCCGCTGCTGGCGTCTTGCGTCCACTGCTGGCGTCTTGCGTCCACTGCTGGCGTCTTGCGTCCACTGCTGGAGTCCTGCGTCCACTGCTGGAGTCCTGCGTCCACCGCTTGTGTTGCGGCCACGTCATTCAGGCTTCATCGTTATTCTGTAACTTGGTCAGTCCTTCAGATGTCCTGTCTGCCACATCATTCGTAGTGGCTTGTCCCCGGGAAGGCAACCACGAACTGATGGAGGCAACATGGAACGAGTTTGGCGGGGTGGATGGGGTGTGTGTCTCCTCTGGTTCTCAGCGACGTAGCCAGTATGTATAGATGTATGCTTGTTTACAAATGTATAACACTCATGTATGTATAAGAGGAGGCAATTCTACACTTGTGTGTTCCTGTTTCATGATATTGTCTTTCTGGATATCTCCTGTATTGGCTTGTTCCTCTCATCCACTGATGTTCTGTAGCACTGTGGCAGCATTTTTTTCTTATGCTTTCTTACCGTGTCTTCTAGTTGACTGTCTCGAGAAATTACTTCATATTAACATTGTCAAAAGCAATCACGAAAGTGAAAGTTGGGTCCATGTCTTCTCTCTCTTTCTCTCTTTGAACCAGGGCGCATCCATGGTTGATAACCTCTTCCTGTTATTCATCTTCCTTACGTCAGTGACGTTTCTTTTTCTTGATGCACCTTTGAATCATTTGTGACAGATCATTATGGCTCCCCTGGAAATGGTGAAACATATTCTCATTGCTCTGTTATATATTCTGTTAACAAATGTGTTTACATCGTGGATTCGAATCCCGTCCGCAGTGTAGATATATTTTTGGATATCTTTTTGTCTCTGTCCATGACGACAATTTTGACGATGACCGGAACATGTCTTGCCTCCCCTGCAGCTGTGGTGGTGAGGGCCAGGTATCCTGTTAACCCTACGGCTCACGAATGCCTGGCTTCCTGTAATCTGCTTCTTGTAAATGACAGTCGCTGCGTCTGCTGGTTCCGGTGTGGCCCCGCCTTCGTCACTGTGAGTGTAGCTGAACTGTATTTCATGAGACGTGTGTCTAACCCGTGCTTGCGTCTGTATCGGACTTTCTTGGTGCGTCTCCGAATATAGTAAATCCTTGACTATCCCCATTAGTAGTGTAGCATCAGCAAACATATTCAGCTGTGGTTCACATCATCACCCAAGTAGGTCAGTTATACAGATCAGAAACAGTAGCGGCCACAACACTGACCTCCTCGGGACGTTACTAGTTTCTACAGGCATTACGTGTTCTCTGCACCACCACCTTAACAATTTACGATTCGTCACAGGAGTTTCTTCTTCTTCATCTTCTTTAACTGTCCTTCTGGGTAACAGGATCCATTGCCTTCGATCAGTTTAAGATGTTCTCCACACACTCATCTCTTCTTCAGAGCAGCTGATCATGCTACCATAGACGTCTAGAAGACTTTACTCTCGCTCAGCAGTGTCTCCTGTACAAGTGCTTTACCATTTGAGTGGATGGGTCATTCTTCATCTGTTTCCTGGCGCTACCTCGCTGACGGGGAAAACAGTGATTTGGTATAAAAAAAGAGAGATTTTTGGATGTTAATGTGCTGAGAGGTACAACTGGAGGGATGTCTGATCATTATCTTGTGGAGACAAAGGTGCCATTGTACAAAGGCAAAGGAGATAGAGGTGAGTGCTCATATTACAGAGGTATAAGTTTGTTGAGTATTCCTGGAAAATTATATGGGAGGGTATTGATTGTAGAGGTTTTCAGAAAAGAAGAGAGAATGTTGAGGTGAAGAGAGCGGTGAGAGTAAGTGAGCTTGGGAAGGACACTTGTGTGAGGAAGTACCAGGACAGACTGAGTGAAGAATGGAAAAAGGTGAGAGCAAAAGACGTAAGGAGTGGGGGAGGAATGGGATTATTTAGGGAAGCAGCAATGGCTTGCACAAAAGATGCTTGTGGCATGAGAAAGGTGGGAGGTGGGGAGATTAGAAAGGGTAGTGAGTGGTGGGATGAAGAAGTAAGATTATTAGTGAAAGAGATGAGAGAGGCGTTTGGACGATTTTGCAGGGAAATAGTGCAAATGACTGGGAGATGTATAAAAGAAAGAGGCAGGAGGTCAAGAGAAAGGTACAAGAGGTGAAAAAGAGGGCAATGAGAGTTGGGGTGAGAGAGTATCATCAAATTTTAAGGAGAATAACAAGATGTTTTGGAAGGAGGTAAATGAATTGCGTAAGACAAGAGAACAAATAGGAACGTCGGTGAAGGGGGCTAATGGGGAGGTAATAACAAGTAGTGGTGATGTGAAAAGGAGATGGAGTGAGTATTTTGAAGGTTTGTTGAATGTGTTAGATGATTGAGTGGCAGATATAGGGTGTTTTGGTCGAGTTGGTGTGCGAAGTGAGAGGGTCAGGGAGACTGATTTGGTAAACAGAGAAGAGGTAGTGAAAGCTTTGTGGAAGATGAAAGCCGGCAAGGCGGCGGGTTTGGATGGTATTATTGTGGATAATATTATAAAAGGGGGTGACTGTCGTTGACTGGTCAGTGAGGATATTCAATGTATGTATAGCTCATGGTGAGGTGCCTGAGGATTAGCGGAATGCTTGCATAGTGCCATTGTACAAAGGCAAAGGGGGTAAAGGTGAGTGCTCATATTACAGAGGTATAGGTTTGTTGAGTATTCCTGGAAAATGATATGGGAGGGTATTGATTGAGAGGGAGAAGGCATGTACAAAACATCAGATTGAGGAAGAGCAGTGTGGTTTCAGAAGTGGTAGAGGATGTGTGGATCAGGTGTTTACTTTGAAGAGTGTATGTAAGAAATACTTAGAAAAGCAAATGGATTTGTATGTAGCATTTATAAATCTGGAGAAGGCATATGATAGAGATGCTCTGTGGAAGGTATTAAGAATATATGGTGTGAGAGGCAAGTTGCTGGAAGCAGTGAAAAGTTTTTATCGAGGATGTAAGGCATGTGTACGAGTAGGAAGTGAAGAAAGTGATTGGTTCTCAGTGAATGTCGGTTTTGCGGCATGGGTGCGTGATGTCTCCATGGTTGTTTACTTTATTTATGGATGGGGTTGTTAGGGAGGTGAATGCAAGAGTTTTGGAAAGAGGGGCAAGAATGCAGTCTGTTGTGGATGAGAGAGCTTGGAAAGTGAGTCAATTGTTGTTCGCTGATGATATAGCGCTGGTGGCTGATTCGGATGAGGAACTGCAGAAGTTAGTGACTGAGTTTGGTAAAGAGTGTGAAAGAAGAAAGCTGAGAGTAAATGTGAATAAGAGCAAGGTTATTAGGTACAGTAGGGTTGAGGGACAAGTCAATTGGGGAAGTAAGTTTGAATGGAGAAAAACTGGAGGAAGTGAAGTGTTTTAGATATCTGGGAGTGGATTTAGCAGCGGATGGAACCATGGAAGAGGAAGCGAGTCACAGGGCGGGGGAGAGGGGCGAAAGTTCTGGGAGTGTTGAAAAATGTGTGGAAGGCGAGACATTATCTCGGAAAGCAAAAATGGTTATGTTTGGAGGAATAATGGTTCCAACAATGTTATATAGTTGCGAGACATGAGCTGTAGATAGGATTGTGCGGAGGAGGGTGGATGTGTTGAAAATGAGTTGTTTGAGGACAATATGCGGTGTGAGGTGGTTTGATCGAGTAAGCAATGAAAGGGTAAGAGAGATGTGTGGTAATAAAAAGAATGTGGTTGCGAAAGCAGAAGAAGGCGTACTGAAATGATTTGGTCACATGGAGAGAATGAATGAGGAAAGATTGACAAAGAAGATATATGTGTCAGAGGTGGAGGGAACGAGAAGTGAGAGACCAAACTGGAGGTGGAAGGATGGAGCGAAAATATTTTGAGCGATCGGGGCCTGAACGTGTAGGAGGGTGAAAGGCGTGCAAGGAATAGAGTGAATTGGAACGATGTGGTATACCGGGGTCGACGTGCTGTCACTAGATTGAACCAGGGCATGTGAAGGGTCTGGGGTAAACCATGGAAAGTTTTGTGGGGCCTGGATGTGGTAAGGAAGTTGTGGTATCGGTGCATTATACATGAGAGCTAGAGACTGAGTGTGAACGAATGTGGCTTTTGTTGTCTTTTCCTAGCGCTACCTCGCGCGCGTGCGGGGAGAGGGGGTTGTCATTTCATGTGTGGCAAGTATGAATTATGAATATATGTATATATATGTATATGTCTGTGTATGTATATATATGTGTACGTTGAAATGCATAGGTATGTATATGTGCGTTTGTGGACGTGTATGTATATACATGTGTATGTGGGTGGGTTGGGCCATTCTTTCGTCTGTTTCCTTGGGTTACCTCGCTAAGACGGGAGACAGCATACAACCAGGAATCGAACCTATGGGCTCGACCTAAGGCTGCCTCTGAATGCGTTACGGTCAGGAACGCTAACCACCTACAACAAAGACGTCCATAAAGTCCTTTCGCACGCGCGAGCGTTTTTGTTTTGTTTTGTTTTGCGTGTGTGTTTGTGTGTGTGTGTGTGTGTGTGTGTGTGTGTGTGTGTGTGTGTGTGTGTGTGTGTGTGTGTGCGTACCCTTCATTATTCTGTCCAATGTTTCCTCACATCTTCATCGGTTTCCTTGAGAACACAGGAAAGTATGTCGGGGTCGAGAGTCTTGATATGGATCGAACCCTTCGTGAGTCTGCTAGTATACTACCCCATCAATCTCATGAGCCTCCATTGTCTCTCTCAATTCCCTTTTCATTAAAGTTAACGATGATGTGTCCTCCACCGTGAATATACACTCTCTAACCTGTCATTTAGTCTTTACATATTTCTTTTCCTGTCTCATCAACCCAGATTCCTCCTCTCTTTGTTCCCGATAAATCTGTGGAATGGGTTTTAGATCGTCATTTCTCTCGTCCACAACTTTTTCTTTTCTGAATTATCCTTTGATCTTATTGTATTCGTTGGCTTGTTGTGCCGTCTATACTCCTCCATAATTGTGTTTAATTTCCCTCGCTATTTTACATCTGGTGAATGATTTCTTTTCTCACATCATGTATCTCCGTCCCCAGCCACTGTCAACCACCGACTGCCTTTTTCAGAATCTTACAGTGTGATATTGTTTCTTACTGTATGTCCTTCACATAGTGTATGACCCCTCACGTAATGTATGTCCCCTCACATACTGTATGTCCCTCACATAATGTATGTCCCTCACAGAGCTCGTAAACTCAAATTCCTCCCTTGCCTCTTCTCCCGCATTTACGTAGGTTCCTCTTTCTGATTGCTTCGCTGTATCTCCAGTAATCACTTAGCAACTCCAGACTGTGTGATTTCCCACACCAAGCTGCAACAACATACCTGGTGTCCTCAACCACTCGGCTGTTGTACGTGGAAATATGATCCCGTAATGATGGCGCGCTTGTCCCTCTGACCAGTGTCTTCAGTGATGCGCTTATGGCACGGGAACTTTTGAATGTATTCTGAATATCTTTGTCAAAATGTCACGCTTCCCCCTTGCGATCCCAAACGCTCCCAGTCGATTCCTTCTATTTCAAGGTTCCTAACATCGTTGGTCACGGCTCCTTTCGCTCTTCCGTGAGCCATTTTGATTACCGCTTTCCTTATTACCGTTATATATCTGTTCAGTTTCAGCAAATCTTTCTTTGAAGATCGTATTCTAACAGAATGATTTGGCAAGTCATGATGACTATCAACTTTCGTTTCTGTGCTGAAGGAAAAGACCATATCTACCAGTAGCTCTTGCAACCTGAGGTCTACCAGCAGGTCTTGCAACCTCAGGTTTACTGGCAGGTCTTACAACCTCAGCTCTACTGGCAGGTCTTGCAACCTCACATTGTCTCTGACTGAATGAACCATCCTCCTTCCTCCTCTCTCCTTTCCATCCTTGTCCATTTTGTGTCCTTAAGATAATGTTATCAGAATCATACCAAATTTCTATCTTGTTATAAAAGAATATTCTAATACCAAAATTTATATGAGAAAACTTTGATAAAATGCGTCAGAACATCATTAATGTAAATTACATCTTGCGCTTACATATAGATACATCTGAAAACCTGCAGCGTAACATAGAGATACCTCTGAAAACCTGCAGCGTAACATAGAGATACCTCTGAAAACCTGTAGTGTAACTTTGAGATTGCATGGTAGAGATGATACCGCTAAACAGTAAAAATAATGATAGGATAATGTTTGGTTGTGTGACCCAAGAGAGAAAAGATATAATTTGACGTGAAGGAAACTCGTAAAAGAAATTAAGATTCAGTAAACATCCACAGGGTGTGGTCCCAGCACCCAGTCTGGTGTGGTCCCGGCACCCAGTCTGGTGTGGTCCCAGCACCCAGTCTGGTGTGGTCCCAGCACCCAGTCTGGTGTGGTCTCGGCACCCAGTCTGGTGTGGTCCCAGCACCCAGTCTGGTGTGGTCCCGGCACCCAGTCTGGTGTGGTCCCAGCACCCAGTCTGGTGTGGTCCCAGCACCCAGTCTGGTGTGGTCCCAGCACCCAGTCTGGTGTGGTCCCAGCACCCAGTCTGGTGTGGTCCCGGCACCCAGTCTGGTGTGGTCCCAGCACCCAGTCTGGTGTGGTCCCGGCACCCAGTCTGGTGTGGTCCCGGCACCCAGTCTGGTGTGGTCCCAGCACCCAGTCTGGTGTGGTCCCAGCACCCAGTCTGGTGTGGTCCCAGCACCCAGTCTGGTGTGGTCCCAGCACCCAGTCTGGTGTGGTCCCGGCACCCAGTCTGGTGTGGTCCCAGCACCCAGTCTGGTGTGGTCTCGGCACCCAGTCTGGTGTGGTTCCGGCACCCAGTCTGGTGTGGTCCCAGCACCCAGTCTGGTGTGGTCCCAGCACCCAGTCTGGTGTGGTCCCAGCACCCAGTCTGGTGTGGTCCCAGCACCCAGTCTGGTGTGGTCCCAGCACCCAGTCTGGTGTGGTCCCAGCACCCAGTCTGGTGTGGTCCCAGCACCCAGTCTGATGTGGTCCCAGCACCCAGTCTGGTGTGGTCCCAGCACCCAGTCTGGTGTGGTCCCAGCACCCAGTCTGGTGTGGTCCCAGCACCCAGTCTGGTGTGGTCCCAGCACCCAGTCTGGTGTGGTCCCAGCACCCAGTCTGGTGTGGTCCCAGCAACCATCATCAAATGTGTAAAAGAAAATGATGAAAATATAGGAAACAAATTAGCAGGTTACAAGAGAATTGCCTACGACATTAAACAGAAACCTGAATAGATCTTAAGATAAAAAAGGAACGAGAAGAATATTGAAGATACTATTTTATGGACCTTTGTAACGTAGCGGTTATGTTGCGAACCGTGGCGCAATCAATGGGCAACCCAGGGATTGAACCCGCAGAGCTTCAAACCCAGGTTCCTGCAATCAGTCTACATTCAACCTAGCTGTTCACCCTCCCTTACGGGCTCGTCGAAACCACAGCTCCCTATCCACATCTAGGCCCCACAGACCTTTCATATATATATATAGCTGTGTAGGTATGTATATTTGCGTGTGTGGACGTATGCATATACATGTGTATGGGGGGGGGGGTGGGGCTATTTCTTTCGTCTGTTTCCTTGCGCTACCTCGCAAACGCGGGAGAGAGCGACAAAGTAAAAAAAAAAAAAAAAAAAAAAAAAATATATATATATATATATATATATATATATATATATATATATATATATATATATATATATATCATACTTGAACGCCGTTTCCCGCGTCAGCAAGGTAGCGCCAGGAGACAGACGAAGAAAGACTCATATACTCATATACACACATATACATACATACATACATACATACATACGTACATAACCATTCACATACACATTCATATACATATATACACATGTACATATTCAAACTTGCTCGCTTCATCCTTTCCCGGTACCATCCCACCCTACAGGAAACATCGCCGCCCCCTGCGTCAGGGAGGTAGCGCCAGGTAACAGACAAAAAAAAAAAGGGCCACTTCGTTCACAGTCAATCTCTAGCTATCATGTGTAATGCACCGAAACCACAGTTCCCTTTCCACATCCAGGTCCCACAGTATACCACACTATTCCGAGCATGCATTTCACCCTCCTGCATGTTCAGGCCCTGCTGCTAAGTCCACTCCCAGATATCTTAAACACTTCACTTCCTCCAGTTTTTCTCCATTCAAACTTACCTCCCAATTAACTTGTCCCTCAACCCTACTGAACCTAATAACCTTGCTCTTATTCACACTTACTCTCAGCTTTCTTCTTTCACACACTTTTCCAAACTCAGTCACTACCTTTTGCAGTTTCTCACCCGAATCAGCCACCAGCACTGTATCATCAGCGAATAACAACTGACTCACTTCCCAAGCCTTCTCATCCACAACAGACTACATACTTGACCCTTCCTCCAAAACTCTTGCATTCACCTCCCTAACCACCTCATCCATAAACAAATTAAACACCCATGGAGACATCACACGAAATCGCACTTCAGTAGTTCATAGGATTTTATTTAACATGTACTTTTTCCATACATGTGGCACGACATGTTTCGTGGAGACAATCCTCCTCATCAGGTGCAGTACTTAAAGTTATTTAAATCCAAGTATCACACTTGATTCCCGCCTTACGACACCAATCTTTATAGGTCAAGCACTGTCTACTGTCTGGTCGAAATCCTTATAAGACCGAGTGATTAAGGCGGGTCAGGTGACGGGGGTTGACCTGGGCAGCTAGATGTCATTAACAACTTTTTTTTATGTTTTCATGTATTGTCAATTCTCTCGTAATGATTTGGTTAATGCTAGGATGGGCTTTAAGGTTGCCTGGGAACAAATTAAAGTTCTTTATATTAGCAATTAAGACAGATTCAATGACGTTACATGTGGCATAATCAGCAGAGAGGTATAAAATAACGGGATATTCAAGATGTATGGCGTGATCATTTTCATGACCATGTTTAGTAATCGCATTCTTGTGGTCATCCCTCCGTACTGAGTGTCGATGCCAATAACACCTCACCGTTACAGGCTTACCAGTCTGGCCTGCATCAATATATTTACATGCCTTGGTGATCTCTTTCCGATGATAATCAAAGAAAAAAAGGTAGGCAAATGGCATCTCGAATCACCAAAGTGTTGAGAATGTTTGAAAAAAATAATCGCTGCTAGAAAGGCAAACCGCCAAGTGCCTGGAACCATGTCATTGCAACACCACTTTCAGAGAAACATGAAAATTACGTGGCCAACCTGCTTGTTAGTCTTACCTCAATCTCCGTTTGTAGGAAAAAGCGTAGTTTCTGCCTCGCTTCTTCACATCACTATCTGCGTTTCCACCAATCAGCGTCCTGACCTTCTAAACCAGGGTCAAGTCAATGACATCAGACGTCGAGAGGCTAACGAAGGTGAGGGAGTAGTGAAAATAAACGTGCAGTGAAAATAAAGGAGTGATGAAGAGTGTTCTGTAGTGAAAATAACGGTACGGTACTGGTGGCCTATTTCCCACTCTATGAGGGTCTGGTCAAGCGTCAAAGGTTGTCGGAGGAGGAATGAAGACGTTGGTGTTGTGGAGACGAAGATGTGTTAATGATTATCATATCCGCCAGGGTTAAGTCGAAGGCCACCGTTGTCGAGGGTGTAGTGAAGATACGTTGGTAAAGTGTTACGAGAATTTATGTAAGGTGATGTGAAGATGCATTAAGTGGTGACCACCTCCGTTTAGTGGTGTCTCCCTCCGTCTAGTGGTGACCTCCTCCGTTTAGTGGTGACCTCCTCCGTCTAGTGGTGACCTCCTCCGTTTTGTGGTGACCTCCTCCGTCTAGTGGTGACCTCCTCCGTTTTGTGGTGACCTCCTCCGTCTAGTGGTGACCTCCTCCGTCTAGTGGTGACCTCCTCCGTTTAGTGGTGACCTCCTCCGTCTAGTGGTGACCTCCTCCGTCTAGTGGTGACCTCCTCCGTTTTGTGGTGCCTCCCTCCGTCTAGTGGTGACCTTCTCCGTTTAGTGGTGACCTCCTCCGTTTAGTGGTGACCTCCTCCGTTTAGTGGTGACCTCCTCCGTTTAGCGGTGACCTCCTCCGTTTAGTGGCGACCTCCTCCGTTTTGTGGTGTCTCCTTCCGTCTAGTGGTGACCTCCTCCGTTTAGCGGTGACCTCCGTTTAGTGGCGACCTCCTCCGTTTTGTGGTGTCTCCTTCCGTCTAGTGGTGACCTCCTCCGTTTAGTGGTGACCTCCTCCGTCTAGTGGTGACCTCCTCCGTTTTGTGGTGACCTCCTCCGTCTAGTGGTGATCTCCTCCGTTTAGCGGTGACCTCCTCCGTCTAGTGGTGACCTCCTCCGTTTTGTGGTGTCTCCCTCCGTCTAGTGGTGACCTCCTCCGTTTAGCGGTGACTTCCTCCGTTTAGTGGTGACTCTCGCCGTTTAATGATGACCTCTTCTGTTTAGTGGTGACCTCCTCCGTTTAGTGTTGACCTCCTCCACTGTGATCATGATAATGAGTGATAGTGCGGAAGAAGACATACTCTACATCTATTGTTCGTGAATGTTGCCGTTTCTAATTGTGACAAAGCATTTCATATCATCGTACAGAGGGAATATGATAACATACTTGCCTCAGAACCGTTATCAGTCCTCACTGAGAGAGTCATAATCTCTTTGTATCGTGCAACAACATGGGACATAATGGACGCTCATGTGGGCGTCTCAGGCAGCTGATGGTCACTGTGCAGGCTTGCAACCCACATACGCCGGTCCACAGCTGCGTCCTCACGGTCCTGGAGAAGACGGATATACACTCCACCATCGTTGAATATATGTTTTGGTGACGCAAGTGAGAGAGGACGTCAGCTGCGCTTGAGCAACACATGACAATTATAACGAATTTCGTCCCGCTCAGCGCTAATCCAGTGTTGCCATCTCCGAGCTACTAGCTCTGTTCTGTTCCAACCCAATCATCCGTAACTGGCTTATATGAGGCTGTCTTCACACAAGCCAAGATAGATGGTAAGAGCTCAAGCATATGAGCGCACATGCATTGGCAAATGCACGTACACACACACACACACACACACACGCACACACACACACACACACACACACACACATAAGCACTAACACATGCTCACACAAACAAGAGCTCGCACGTACGTACACACATGCACAAGTCTGAGGTGGGTAAATATACTCATGTGTGGTGCAGTCGTTGAGGAATGCAGTACATGTCCCTCCTCGCACCTACGCCACCAAACTCATCTTCACTTCACCCTCGGTTGCCTAATTCAACTCCAACCTCAACAAGCGCATCATTTATGCTTCCTCAACAGACTTACTTTCATTCTAAACTGAGCCGTAATGAGTCCATCTTGCCTACACCCGCTTCACTAAACACTCACCTCCGCTACATCCTCGATGCCCAAGGCGTTTGGCCTGACTGTTGTGGGTCCTGCTGAACTTCCCAAACTAGCTTGAGGATGTTCCTTGTTGGAGGAAAAAATTGAAGAAAAGAAATTTGAGATAGAATCAATATAGTACATTGTACACGTGTGTGTGTGTGTGTGTGTGTGTGTGTGTAGCGTGGAGGGGTTGTCGCCAGGCGGGGAAGGTCGAGGATGTTGCCTCAGTCTTAATTACGGCTCATGCACCAGTGAAAGTGCCTCACTGAGCGATGATTCCAGTAATTCCCGTCAGATACAAGGAATTAAAGAAGGGCACTTAATCTCATGCTACACCGCCACTTGATCACAGGGTCGCGTAATTCCTGCCATTGTCGAATTCCTTCCTGTGGGCGTGGCCACCACGGGTGATGGCATACTTGCCTGATACCATACCAGGCAACCAGGGAAACCAGCGTAGCTAACTACCGTACCACAGGAGGTCCATATGAACTAAGACAAAATATAGGATTGATCAAATTCAAACAAAAATCATAAGAATTTTTAAACTTTCGTGAGATCCAGATATTCCTCATCCCACTAGAGCAGAGGGAGGGTGGTGACCTGTGCGTCACAGAGGGAGGGTGGTGACCTGTGCGTCACAGAGGGAGGGTGGTGACCTGTGCGTCACAGAGGGAGGGTGGTGACCTGTGCGTCACAGAGGGAGGGTGGTGACCTGTGCGTCACAGAGGGAGATTGCTGACCTGTGCGTCACAGAGGGAGGGTGGTGACCTGTGCGTCACAGAGGGAGGGTGGTGACCTGTGCGTCACAGAGGGAGGGTGGTGACCTGTGCGTCACAGAGGGAGGGTGGTGACCTGTGCGTCACAGAGGGAGGGTGGTGACCTGTGCGTCACAGAGGGAGGGTGGTGACCTGTGCGTCACAGAGGGAGGGTGCGCGGGGTAGATAGTGGATGCTATCGTCCACCTGATCCACCATTCTTGCGGTGGTGACAATGTACATAGTGATGTTCATCCAGGTGGTGTTGACCATATAGATAGTGATGTCCATAATGAAGTCAACATCTGTCCTCGTTCCATTACGACGTTGTAGCGTCGCACTACGTCGGGTCATTACCCTCACACACCACATTAGCGACTCCGGCCTTGTGGGACCCAGGCTGTTGGGCAGGATCTTAAGTGATGTATTCCCTGCGGAGGTGCCTCGCCTCCGGCTGTGGGACGCACATACCGCAGGCAGACAGGTTACGCCAGCGGGTAGAGGACCCCTGGGAAGCCTTGCCATAGACATAGCTCAGTAGAGCAGTGGACCACTACTACACCGCCTAACACAATACGTCAGTAGCCACAAGCTGTGTGATGGCACGTCACATCCTGGTATAACCACATGGGAACTTCTGTCACATCGCTGAAAAGTCTGGAGTACGTTTCTAACATCTAACACACCGCATCATGATGTAAATATATGTTTATATATTTCATCATACTTTGTCGCTGTCTCCCGCGTTAGCGAGGTAGCGCAAAGAAATAGACGAAAGAAATGGCCCAACCCACCTACATACACATGTATATACATACACGTCCACAAACAGCACATATACATACCTATACATATATATATATATATATATATATATATATATATATATATATATATATATATATATATATATATGTATATATATATATATATATATATATATATATATATATATATATATATATATATATATGTATATATATATTTATATGTTTTGGGAGCAGCTGAATGAGTGTGTTAGAGGTTTTGATGCACAAGACCGGGTTATAGTGATGGGTGATTTGAATGTAAAGGTGAGTAAGGTGGCAGTTGAGGGAATAATTGGTATACATGGAGTGTTCAGTGTTGTAAATGAAAATGGTGAAGAGCTTCTGGATTTGTGTGCTGAGAAAGGACTGGTGATTGGGAATACCTGGTTTAAAAAGCGAGATATACATAAGTATACGTATGTAAGTAGGAGAGATGCCCAAAGAGCGTTATTGGATTACGTGTTAATTGATAGGCGCGCGAAAGAGAGACTTTTGGATGTTAATGTGCTGAGAGGTGCAACTGGAGGGATGTCTGATCATTATCTTGTGGAGGCGAAGGTGAAGATTTGTAGGGATTTTCAGAAAAGAAGAGAGAATGTTGGGGTGAAGAGAGTGGTGAGAGTAAGTGAGCTTGGGAAGGAGATTTGTGTGACGAAGTACCAGGAGAGACTGAGTACAGAATGGAAGAAGGTGAGAACAAAGGAGGTAAGGGGAGTGGGGGAGGAATGGGATGTATTTAGGGAAGCAGTGATGGCTTGCGCAAAAGACGCTTGTGGCATGATAAGCGTGGGAGGTGGGTTGATTAGAAAGGGTAGCGAGTGGTGGGATGAAGAAGTAAGAGTATTAGTGAAAGAGAAGAGAGAAGCATTTGGACGATTTTTGCAGGGGAAAAAATGCAAATGAGTGGGAGATGTATAAAAGAAAGAGGCAGGAGGTCAAGAGAAAGGTGCAAGAGGTGAAAAAGAGGGCAAATGAGAGTTGGGGTGAGAGAGTATCATTAAATCTTAGGGAGAATAAAAAGATGTTCTGGAAGGAGGTAAATAAAGTGCGTAAGACAAGGGAGCAAATGGGAACTTCAGTGAAGGGGGCTAATGGGGAGGTGATAACAAGTAGTGGTGATGTGAGAAGGAGATGGAGTGAGTATTTTGAAGGTTTGTTGAATGTGTTTGATGATAGAGTGGCAGATATAGGGTGTTTTGGTCGAGGTGGTGTGCAAAGTGAGATAGTAAGGGAAAATGATTTGGTAAACAGAGAAGAGGTAGTAAAAGCTTTGAGGAAGATGAAAGCCGGCAAGGCAGCAGGTTTGGATAGTATTGCAGTGGAATTTATTAAAAAAGGTGGTGACTGTATTGTTGACTGGTTGGTAAGGTTATTTAATGTATGTATGATTCATGGTGAGGTGCCTGAGGATTGGCGGAATGCTTGCATAGTGCCATTGTACAAAGGCAAAGGGGATAAGGGTGAGTGCTCAAATTACAGAGGTATAAGTCTGTTGAGTATTCCTGGGAAATTACATGGGAGGATACTGATTGAGAGGGTGAAGGCATGTACAGAGCATCAGATTGGGAAAGAACAGTGTGGTTTCAGAAGTGGTAGAGGATGTGTGGATCAGGTGTTTGCTTTGAAGAATGTATGTGAGAAATACTTAGAAAAGCAAATGGATTTGTATGTAGCATTTATGGATCTGGAGAAGGCATATGACAGATTTGATAGAGATGCTCTGTGGAAGGTATTAAGAATATATGGTGTGGGAGGCAAGTTGTTAGAAGCAGTGAAAAGTTTTTATCGAGGATGTAAGGCATGTGTACGTGTAGGAAGATAGGAAAGTGATTGGTTCTCAGTGAATGTAGGTTTGCTGCAGGGGTGTGTGATGTCTCCATGGTTGTTTAATTTGTTTATGGATGGGGTTGTTAGGGAGGTGAATACAAGAGTTTTGGAAAGAGGGGCAAGTATGAAGTCTGTTGTGGATGAGAGAGCTTGGGAAGTGAGTCAGTTGTTGTTCGCTGATGATACAGCGCTGGTGGCTGATTCATGTGAGAAACTGCAGAAGCTGGTGACTGAGCTTGGTAAAGTGTGTGAAAGAAGAAAGCTAAGACTAAATGTGAATAAGAGCAAGGTTATTAGGTACACTAGGGTTGAGGGTCAAGTCATTTGGGAGACAAGTTTGAATGGAGAAAAACTGGAGGAAGTAAAGTGTTTTAGATATCTGGGAGTGGATCTGGCAGCGGATGGAACCATGGAAGCGGAAGTGAATCGTAGGGTGGGGGAGGGGGCGAAAATTCTGGGAGCCTTGAAGAATGTTTGGAAGTCGAGAACATTATCTCGGAAAGCAAAAATGGGTATGTTTGAAGGAATAGTGGTTCCAACAATGTTGTATGGTTGCGAGGCATGGGCTATGGATAGAGTTATGCGCAGGAGGGTGGATGTGCTGGAAATGAGATGTTTGAGGACAATATGTGGTGTGAGGTGGTTTGATGGAGTAAGTAACGTAAGGGTAAGAGATATGTGTGGAAATAAAGAGAGTATGGTTGAGAGAGCAGAAGAGGGTGTTTTGAAATGGTTTGGTCACATGGAGAGAATGAGTGAGGAAAGATTGACCAAGAGGATATATGTGTCAGAGGTGGAGGGAACGAGGAGAAGTGGGAGACCAAATTGTAATTGGAAAGATGGAGTGAAAAAGATTTTGAGTGATCGGGGCCTGAACATGCATATATAATTCATACTGTCTGCCCTTATTCATTCCCGTCGCCACCCCGCCACACATGAAATGACAACCCCCTCCCCCCCGCATGTCCGCGAGGTAGCGTTAGGAAAAGACAACAAAGGCCACATTCGTTCACACTCAGTCTCTAGCTGTCATGTATAATGAACCGAAACCACAGCTCCGTTCCCACATCCAGGCCCCATAACATTTTCCATGGTTTACCCCAGACGCTTATGCACGTTATTTACCTCCTCCCAAAACATCTTTCTATTCTCCCTGAAGTTTAATGATACTCTCTCACCTCAACTCTCATTTGCCTTGTTTTTCAATCCCTGCACGTTCCTCTTGACCTCCTGCCGCTTTCTTTTATGCATCTCCCAGTCATTTGCAGTCTTTCCTTGTATCGTCCAAACGCCTCTTTTTTCTCTTTCAATAACAACTCTACCTCTTCATCCCATTACTTTCTGCCCTTTTTAATCTGTCCACTCCCACCATTCTCATGCCAAATGAAACTTTTGCACATGCCATAACTGCTTTCCTAAATACATCCTATTCCTCAACCACTCCTCTCACATCATTTGCTCCCACGTTTTTCCATTCTGCACTCAATCTCTCCTTGTACTTCGTCACACAATTCCGCTTTCCAAGCTCACTTTCTCTCACCACTCTCTTCTCCCCAACATTGTGTCTTTTCTGAAAACCTCTATAAATCTTCACCTTCGCATCCACAAGATAGTGATCAGACATCCCACCAGTTGCCCCTCTCAGCACATTAACATCCAAAAATCTCTCTTTTACATGCCCATCAATTAACACGAAATCCAATAGCGCCCTTTGATCATCTTTCCTACTCACATACGTATACTTACGTACATCTCTCCTTCTGAACCAGGTATTCCCAATCACCAGACTTTTTTCAGTACACATATCCACAAGCTCTTCAACATTTCCTTTCAGAACACTGACTACCCCATGCAAACCAATTATACCCTCAACTGCCACAGTACTCACCTTCATATTTTAATCACCCATTACTAATACCCGGTCTTGTGGACCAAAGCTGCCGACACACTCACTTAGCTGCTCCCAAAACACTTGCCTCTCATGATCTTTCGTCTCATGACCAGGTGCATAGGCACCAAATATTACCCATCTCTCTCCATCTACTTTCAGTGTTACCCACATCAATCTAGAGTTTACTTTCTTACGCTCTAGCACATGCTCCCACAATTCCTGCTTCAGTAGTGTTACTCCTTCCGTAGCTCTTGTCCTCTAACTAACCCCTGACTTTACTCCCAAGACTTTTCCAAACCATTTTTCTTCTTTGCCCTTGACATTTGTTTCACTCAAAGCCAGAACATCCAGGTTTCTTTCCTCATACTACCTACCTCTCCTTTCTTCTCACCTTGGTTACATCCACACACTATCAGACATCCCGGTCTGACAAGAGAACAAATGGGAACACCGGTGAAGGGGGGGCAAGAGGGTAAGTAATAATAGGTAGCATCCCCGCCTGCTGTACAGTGGTCCTGGGTTCGATCCTGGCTGTTGGAAGCTTGTATGTTCTATGAAGGTGCCCGTTCATATGCACTTTGTTCGTGTTCATAAACCTCCGCGTTGTACAGTTAGGTTCGGTAAAATGACTGCTGACTGTGTGAGCCTGATGGGAAATGACCGGTGTAGAACCCCGTTTGCTCACCAACATGAGACGAAGGGTATTCGAGTGCATAGTATTCGAATAGTTATTTCCCATCAACCAGGCCCATAGCCCAGCGGTAGCATTCCCGCCTGTGGCACAGGGGTCCCGGGTTCGATCCTGGCAGTTGGAGTTTTGTATGTTCTATGAAGGTGCGTGTTCCTATGCACTTTGTTCGTGTATATATATATATATATATATATATATATATATATATATATATATATATATACATATACATATATATATATATACATGGGAAGTGAGTCAGTTGTTGTTCGCTGATGATACAGCGCTGGTGGTTGATTCATGTGAGAAACTGCAGAAGCTGGTGACTGAGTTTGGTAAAGTGTGTGGAAGAAGAAAGTTAAGAGTAAATGTGAATAAGAGCAAGGTTATTAGGTACAGTAGGGTTGAGGGTCAAGTCAATTGGGAGGTGAGTTTGAATGGAGAAAAACTGGAGGAAGTGAAGTGTTTTAGATATCTGGGAGTGGATCTGGCAGCGGATGGAACCATGGAAGCGGAAGTGGATCATAGGGTGGGGGAGGGGGCGAAAATTCTGGGGGCCTTGAAGAATGTGTGGAAGTCGAGAACATTATCTCGGAAAGCAAAAATGGGTATGTTCCAACAATGTTGTATGGTTGCGAGGCGTGGACTATGGATAGAGTTGTGCGCAGGAGGATGGATGTGCTGGAAATGAGATGTTTGAGGACAATGTGTGGTGTGAGGTGGTTTGATCGAGTGAGTAACGTAAGGGTAAGAGAGATGTGTAGAAATAAAAAGAGCGTGGTTGAGAGAGCAGAAGAGGGTGTTTTGAAGTGGTTTGGGCACATGGAGAGAATGAGTGAGGAAAGATTGACCAAGAGGATATATGTGTCGGAGGTGGAGGGAATGAGGAGAAGTGGGAGACCAAATTGGAGGTGGAAAGATGGAGTGAAAAAGATTTTGTGTGATCGGGGCCTGAACATGCAGGAGGGTGAAAGGAGGGCAAGGAATAGAGTGAATTGGATCGATGTGGTATACCGGGGTTGACGTGCTGTCAGTGGATTGAATCAAGGCATGTGAAGCGTCTGGGGTAAACCATGGAAAGCTGTGTAGGTATGTATATTTGCGTGTGTGGACGTATGTATATACATGTGTATGGGGGGGTTGGGCCATTTCTTTCGTCTGTTTCCTTGCGCTACCTCGCAAACGCGGGAGACAGCGACAAAGTATAATAAAAAAAAAAAATATACATATATGCAATGTTTAATGACATTGATAACACACTAAGAACTGGAGTGGTAGACTGGAATATCTTCTATTGCCTGTGGTTCAGGGAACAACATAAGTAATGAGAGAGGCTTGCAGAGTATTGCCACACCTTTGAGTGTTGCAACATTCCTGAGGGAGGAGGAGGAGGAGGAGGTGTGCCTCAAGCAGGAGGGAGGACGCTTTGAAATGTACATGATTCCGTATTTGATTTCATTGCTTGCATCCGGTTCTCGATTACCTCTATAGTGATAACTAGATACATTTCTATCAGCAATTTTTACTTGTAAACATCGCGACCAAATATCGTTGCTTTCACGACCGTGTGAACATGATGAATCTCTCTCTCTCTCTCTCTCTCTCTCTCTCTCTCTCTCTCTCTCTCTCTCTCTCTCTCTCTCTCTCTCTCTCTCAAGGCTGAAGAGTTGTCCCTCCACCCCCTCATGCCCACCTACTTGTGTTCGACCTGTCAATCACTGCCTGACGAGGGAGCGACACCGGAACAGTTATAGTGAATGTTCTAAAATCATATATATATATATTTTTTCTTTTTTTTTTTTTTTCTTTTTTTTTTTTTTTTCCAAAAGAAGGAACAGAGAATTGGGCCAGGTGAGGGTATTCCCTCAAAGGCCCAGTCCTCTGTTCTTAACGCTACCTCGCTAATGCGGGAAATGGCGAATAGTTTGAAAGAAAGAAAAGATATATATATATATATATATATATATATATATATATATATATATATATATATATATATATATATATATATATATATATCTTCTTCTTCTTCTAAACTATTCGCCATTTCCCGCGTTAGCGAGGTAGCGTTAAGAACAGAGGACTGGGCCTTTTTTGGAATATCCTCACCTGGCCCCCTCTGTTCCTTCTTTTGGAAAATCAAAAAAAAAAAAAAAGACGAGAGGGGAGGATTTCCAGCCCCCCGCCCCCTCCCCTTTTAGTCGCCTTCTACGACACGCAGGGAATACGTGGGAAGTATTCTTAATCCCCTATCCCCAGGGATAATATATATATATATATATATATATATATATATATATATATATATATATATATATATATATATATATATATATATATATATATATATATATATGTATGTATGTATGTATGCATGTATGTATATATATATATGAAATGCTTTTACTGTGGAGAATTCCTGCTGGAAGTGTAGGTGTGCAGGAGACCTTCTCGCCGTTGGGTCTTGCTGGCACATAACCAAACTGTGGATGCAGGAGACATACGTTATACGGTTCTCCCTCACAGTCCACTGTATTCCTTCGTGTGCTCCTCGTCACTCGTTGTTCACCTCACGATCGTCTCTGGACCTCAAGTCGTCTAGCTACTCGTTTTGTAGGGCAATCGTTGTAACAAGGAGTCTAGGCACTCAGCGTTCCTGACCATGACGCATTCACGGCTCGCCCCAGGTCGACCGCATGGGTTCGAATCTTCATTGCAGCAATTGGTCTACAGCTGTTCATCCTCTGTTGGGGCTTGATCGATACGATAAACTGCATATCATCTCCTGTTAACTGTAAGTTCCAGATGTCCAGCCAGAGTCAATATGAGGTGAAGAATTTGTGTATCGAGACCACAAAGTTGAAGAACTAAGTGTTGTATTAGTAAGGCATGGAAGACTTCCTAAAATGAGCATCACGGTAAAAGGAATCAGATTCTCTGCAGCTATAAACACCTTTATCCAAATATTTTTCATTCAGCAATCCCCTCTCTCCAACCATCACTTTCCGACCTCCCCGATGTTACTTCGCTCTCTCTGTTTTACTGATATTCTTTCAGCCACTGATCTCATGAGTGTCTGCGTGTGCCCCAGACCAGTGGCTGCTTCTCATAGTGTCTGTGTGGAGAGCAGCCACACAGGGATGGACCATTATCATAACTACATCTTTTCTCACACATCTGGGTATTGCAATTTTTCATTGTGTTTTGTCTTTCACTCATCTCATAACCTCTCGATCTTAGAGTCATATTCATCTTTTATGCCTATCATCTCAACTTTCATCCGGGATGCCTGAGTTATGATTGTGTTGGTACCAAGATGGCAAATTGTAAAAGAAATACATCCATCGGATGAAAACATTCACCTTTGTTTCTGTCTTACAAATCTCGAACATAAAGTCATTATCGTGTGAGTGCGTCTTGACGGTGCCTCGTCCTGAGTCACATATATCATTATCAGTGTGAGGGTGGCAATGATGAGTGTATATGACAACATAAATACATGCATAATGATAGACACACACACACACACACACACACACACACACACACACACACACACACACACACACACTGCATAGATAACACAAAGCCTCTGAGGCTGAAGTCAGGTGTATCCTTAAACCGCTTCTGCCTGCCATACATGCCAGGTTCCCCATCACCTGCTGAAGACACCCAGAGAGCTACCGAGAGCCACCTCCTGTGGCGAGTCATTCCAACACTCCTCTACTCTGAGGCTGAGAGAGAGAGGACCTCCTGACGTCTATCTTGCATTGTTCTACCACTTTTTTCTTTCCTTCTGACACGATAATGACACTTCCAAGGTAGTGTGTGAAAGCTAGTAACATAAGCATCACCAGAAAACACTTTAAAAATCGGGATTACATTCTCCTGTCTACACCTCCTTTCTAAGGTGTTTAAGCCCAGTTGTCCTACACTGTGCTACCTCTCACTTACCTATATCTTTAAGGAGTGGAGTCGGCCAGACCTCGAGACATTGTTGTAAGCGAGGCCTGGCACATAAATTATTCAGTGCACGAAGTCCTTTTATTTTTCCTGCGGTTTACATTCTCTTCAGTCATATTTAGAATTTGATTTGGTGTTCCTCCAGCCTCTACGCATTATCTAAAATCTTTCAGCTCACGCCAACAACTCGCTATTTTTTCATAATTCTTCACTAACACGCAGAACATTATCTTCCCTAACTGTACACTTATTTTGACCCTTGTCCGCCCAGACGACTCACTTCTTTAATTCTTTTCGTAATTTAGGACGTTTCTCAATATCTACGACGGAAGTAACCAAATTTGTGTCGTCTGCAAAATTTGACGTTTTTTTTTTTTTTTTTCCTGCCTGTGCCATTGTCTAGCACACCATATACTTATATTAGCTGATGATGAACTTATAAATGACTCGCTGAAATCCATCTTTACATATGTATCTCGAACAGTGACTGCTAACACTAAGGTCGTAATGGTTGGTGGTGAGTGACCATCTGCTCCCTCTTACAGCACTCGTAAACATTTCATGTTATGCTGCAGTGGACGATACTAGCAGCATAAGACACAATGAACAACACAGGGATGTAGTAATCATATACGTATACCCAGTGGTTATACGACTTTGCGCTCATAAAAGTAACACCTGTTAAAAGGGACACTGCTGGGAGCCACTGAGTAACCTAGTTCATGTGTATCTTCCCCAGTGACAGATGTGGTCAAACGGAGATGGGTGTTGCTGCAGGGGGAGGTGGGTGTTGCTAAATGGGGGGGGGGGGGTTGCTACAGGGGGAGGTGAGTGTTGCTACATGGTGGGTGGGTGTTGCTACAGGGGGAGGTGGGTGTTGCTACATGGGGGGTGGGTGTTGCTACAGGGGGAGGTGGGTGTTGCTACATGGGGAGTGGGTGTTGCTGCAGGGGGAGGTGGGTGTTGCTACAGGGGGAGGTGGGTGTTGCTACAGGGGGAGGTGGGTGTTGCTACATGGTGGGTGGGTGTTGCTACAGGGGGAGGTGGGTGTTGCTACAGGGGGAGGTGGGTGTTGCTACATGGTGGGTGGGTGTTGCTACAGGGGGAGGTGAGTGTTGCTACAGGGGGAGGTGAGTGTTGCTACATGGTGGGTGGGTGTTGCTACAGGGGGAGGTGAGTGTTGCTACAGGGGGAGGTGGGTGTTGCTACAGGGGGAGGTGGGTGTTGCTACAGGGGGAGGTGGGTGTTGCTACATGGTGGGTGGGTGTTGCTACAGGGGGAGGTGAGTGTTGCTACAGGGGGAGGTGAGTGTTGCTACAGGGGGAGGTGAGTGTTGCTACAGGGGGAGGTGAGTGTTGCTACAGGGGGAGGTGGGTGTTGCTACATGGTGGGTGGGTGTTGCTACAGGGGGAGGTGAGTGTTGCTACAGGGGGAGGTGGGTGTTGCTACATGGTGGGTGGGTGTTGCTACAGGGGGAGGTGAGTGTTGCTACAGGGGAGGTGAGTGTTGCTACAGGGGGAGGTGAGTGTTGCTACAGGGGGAGGTGAGTGTTGCTACATGGTGGGTGGGTGTTGCTGCAGGGGGAGGTGAGTGTTGCTACAGGGGGAGGTGAGTGTTGCTACAGGGGGAGGTGAGTGTTGCTACATGGTGGGTGGGTGTTGCTACATGGTGGGTGGGTGTTGCTACAGGGAAAGGTGGGTGTTACTCCGGGTTGGTGGTGGGTGTTGCTACACCTCACACTGACGCACACTCCTCCCTTACTTCTTACCATAGCTTCTGAGAACAATAGGACGGTACAGCCGTTATGTAGGACGGTACAGCCGTTATGTAGGACGGTACAGCCGTTATGTAGGACGGTACAACCGTTATGTAGGACGGTACAACCGTTATGTAGGACGGTACAACGGTACGAGCGTGAGGTATGATGAATGGGACTCTGGCGTGTCAAGAGGTCAAATGAGACAAGCATACAGTTAGGCAGCGGTCCACGGTGTTTACCGCTGCGTCAGGCGGGGGTCAGCTGGCGTGGGTCAGGCCGACCCACGCCCCGTGGTGAGGCCATCTGGCTCAGTGATCAGAGCGGGGCAGACCGACCCATGGGTCGGCTTCTGACGAAAGCTATCAGAAGCCAGACGCTACACCCCTGACCACACCCCAGCTGCCGGGCACACACACACACACATACACACATACACACACTGGCCTCCGTGGTATAGTGCTTAGCGTTGCTAAACCATGAGTCAGCGCGTGCTAGCCCGGGGCCGGAACCCTATGGGTTCGAATCCTAAGCTAGCTGACCGGAGAGTGTATGTATTTCGTATCTTTTCTTTAGTTCTACATTTCCCAGCCTACATGCTATGGTGTGGGCAAGGTATTACAGGCACTGGAACACCAAGTTACAGTGCACGAGTACAGTGAAGATGTTGGCAGAGCGGTGAGCAGAGCGTGGTACACAGCATTATGGGTACAGTCGAGTACAAGAAGTTTCACGTGTTAGCAGAGCCCGGGGTACAGAGGTAGAGCCCGGGTACAGAGGCAGAGCTCGGGGCACAGAGGCAGAGCTCGGGGTACAGAGGTAGAGCTCGGGGCACAGAGGCAGAGCCCGGGGTACAGAGGTAGAGCCCGGATACAGAGGCAGAGCTCGGGGTGCAGAGGCAGAGCAGCCTCAAGTACTCTGGTGTCAGTAAAGTATTTACGAAGTTCATCAAACGTAAGAGGGACCAGAGGCAACATAGTGTGTCACGAAGAAACACATTACTGTGTTGTGTGTGTGTGTGTGTGTGTGTGTGTGTGTGTGTGTGTGTGTGTGTGTGTGTGTGTGTGTGTGTGTGTGTGTGTGTGTGTGTGTGTGTGTGTGTGTGTATTTTCTGTCCACGTGTGCGTGTCGCGGTGCCTCCACTGAACAAATGATGTTGCGTTCATGTGTTTGTACACACATTATCTACAAACAGCCCAACCCAGACCATAACATCAGGAAACAAAGAGAAACATAAATCATAACTTAAACCTTCATGAACAAGAGAGAGAGAGAGAGAGAGAGAGAGAGAGAGAGAGAGAGAGAGAGAGAGAGAGAGAGAGAGAGAGAGAGAGAGGCCAGTCATGAGAGGGGGAGTCACGCCCATTAACCACCCTTGTGCCTCCTGGGAGAAGACAGGTCCAGGATGGGGAGGAGTGTGAGGCCACATGTGAAAGTAGAAGTCTAGAATGTGAGGGCGGGGAGGTTGGTTAGTGTGTGAGGGCGGGGAGGTTAGTGTGTGAGGGCGGGGAGGTTAGTGTTGAGGACGGGGAGGTTAGTGTGTGAGGGCAGAGAGGTTAGTGTGTGAGGGCAGAGAGGTTAGTGTGCGATGGTTAACAGCTAGAAAGTGAGGGCGGGGAGGTTAGCGTGTGAGTGTTCGTATGCATCTGAAAGTGCACGTTCATATGCACTATAGTCGTGTTCATATTCCTCCGCGTTTGTACAGTTTGGTTCTGTAAAATGCAAGCTAATGGCGATGTGAGCCTGAGGGGATTCGACCGGTCTACACCCCGTTGTCATGGTTGTGAGACGAAGGGTATTCGATTACCTGTAATCGAATAGTCATATCCCTATTAGGGGGTGATCATATCCTAGCTGTAGCGCGTCAGCTTACTAGTAGCGATCCAGCCTACCACCCATAAGGTCCCGGGTTCGAGCCTGTCTGTTGGAGGTTGTCTGTCCATTGATATATTTGTCACACCAACGGAGCCGAGTGAGATTAAAGTCCATGCTATCCCCACCGAGATGGGGTTGGAACACAAGGAAATAAACTAGTAGTCTAGTGTGTGTGTCTTTTAACCATCTGTGTGACTGAGGTATTCGGGCGTCCTACCCAGGGTTCGAAGCCGACCCGTGGTATATAAAGGTTTTCAAAAAGAAGGGAGAATGTTGGGGAGAAGAAAGTGGCGAGAGTAAGTGAGCTTGGAAAGGAGACTTGTGTGAGGAAGCACCAGGAAAGATTGAGTGCAGAATGGAAAAAGGTGAGAGCAAATGACGTGAGGGGAGTGGGTGAGGAATGGGATGTATTTAGGGAAGCAGTGATGGCTTGCGCAAAAGATAAGATAAGATACTTTATTCGTCAAATTGTTATACAAAATGTAATACAAAATGAAATTCGTTTTGGCTTTAGAGCTCCTTAGTAGTTGTAAAAAAAAAAAAAAAAACCATTAAAATATTAGCAAGAAATATTGCATAGGTTATTTCATATAAAATGTTACTTTGCTATTGTGTACATGCGATATCAGCTTGTCACCATCCCTATCATGAACCATCACCTACAGTTATCATGAAACTTAAAGCTAGAAGTTAAAGTTATGATAGATGATTGAAAAGCAGAATGCTTTTAGGTACAAACGACTTTTTGTATCTATCAGTGCGCAGCTTGGGCAGAGCTAGCCTTCTACCAGATTTAAGATACGTGTAACAATTATGTAGCGGATGCGTTACATCTTTCATCATTCTGTCTACTTGTTTCATTGTACCTTTTTGATAAAGCTTATTCAGTGATGTGGTCTCTGCACCTAGTTTTCTTGCTTTCTTAACAATCCTTCCCAACTTTTTTTTATCTTTGCAAGTAAGTTTTCCATACCAGGCAGTGATTGAAAAATTTATAACTGATTCTAAAAATGATTTGTAAAATAGGCTAATGACCATTTTATCTACATGTAGGTTATGCAAGATACGTACAAAGTGTAATCTTTGGTTACATTTCCTTGACACCATATCTGTATTAACACTTCCCTTCAACTGGTCATCAATCATAAAGCCCAAATACTTATACTGGTTTACTCTTTCTACGTTTTCTTCCTCAATTGTTAATAGGTCTGGTACGTGTTTATTTTTAGTTCTGAAATCAAATATCATCTCTTTCGTTTTCTTTACATTAAGCTCCAAAAAATTTTGTTTACTCCAGTCAACGAATTTTTTAACTTGAGTTAAATAGCCTTCATAATTATTATTTACAATTTTTCCTAAGATAACTGTATCGTCAGCATATTTTATAATAGTACAATCATCAATTTCACTTCTACAATCATCTGTATACAAGGTGAAAAGAGCTGGGGACAATACACAACCTTGGGGGGCTCCTGTGTTGGTGACTATCACATTAGACTTAACATTATTTACATTGGTATATTGGGGTCTCTGGGTTAAAAAGCTAAAAATCCATATTAAGATATTTCTATTTACACCCAATTCTAGCATTTTATTGAGCAAAATATGAGGTTGCATTGTATTAAATGCTGAACTAAAATCAATGTATAGTGCTCTAATTTGTGATTTGGGCTTATCTAAATGCTTATTAATATCATTTAATAGTACAAGTGTTGCATCCTGTACACTCCTATTATTACGATAAGCAAATTGCATAGGGTCCTTTAAATTATTTGTTTTTTCACAGATATAGTTTTTCACAATGCTTTCTAAACATTTCATAATATTAGATGTTAGTACTACAGGTCTGAAGTCTTTGTGATCTTTTGGGTGATTAATTTTTGCAATAGGTTTCACTTCAGATTCTTTCCATTTATAAGGCACCACTCCCTGATCCAGCGAGTCCTGAAATAATGTGGTCAGTACGGGTGTCAATTGTTTTGCACAGCATTTAAGTACCCTAGCAGGTATCCCGTCTGGCCCTGTAGCTTTACCTGCCCGAATATTCTGCAGGGACTTCTGTACATCTTCTTGCCTAATTATAATTCTTTCATCATTGTTAGATTGAATTTCTGTCATTACCTCATTACACGCATCACTGAAATCATGTCTTTCAAATCTCGCAAAGAACGCGTTCATTTCATTTACATATGTGTTGATATTTTCCGGTTCAGGCACACTTTGTTTCTTCTTGTGCCCGCACAGGGTTTTAAGTCCTTTCCAAGCGTCTTTTACTCTGTTTTGTTTTAAACAAGCCTTCAACTTTTTCTTTGTATATTCTTTTCGATTCAGTAATTTTTTTTTTACAATATTACTTTGCAATGTCCTTCTTTCAACATCACTTCCATTTCGCATGAGTCTGTGTTTTTCATTTAGCATAGATTTTAGTTCTTTTTTAATCCATGGTTTATCGTTCGGGTATATCTTTATTGTTTTGGTAGGTACGATCATATCAAAGCAAAAGTGAAAGTATTCATTGAAAATATCTAAGTTAGTGTTGATATCAGTCCTGTTTTCTATCAGGACAGACCAGTCTGTACAGTCAAAACACGCTTGTAATCGTTGTCTCTTGTTATCGTCCCATTCTCTAATTTCAATTTCTTTCGATTTGACTCTTTTCAGTAATTGTTTATATGTAGGTACACAGTATAGCATGTTATGGTCTCCATTTCCAATGTTTGCTCGTTTAAAAACTTGATGCTTGTGGCATGAGAAGCGTGGGAGGTGGGCAGATTAGAAAGGGTAGTGGGTGGTGGGATGAAGAAGTAAAGTTGCTAGTTAAAGAGAAAAGAAGGACGTTTGCACGATACTTGTAAGGAAGGAGTGCAAGTGACTGGGAGATGTATAAAAGAAAGCGGCAGGAGGTCAAGAGAAAGGTGCAAGGGTTGAAAAAAAGGCAAATGAGAGTTGGGATGAGATTATCATTAAACTTTAGGGAGAATAAAAAAATATTTTGGAAGGGGGTAAATAACGTGCATAAGACAAGAGAACAAATGGGAATATCGGTAAGGGGGAAAGTGGGGAAGTAATAACAGGTAGTGATGAAGTGAGAAGGAGATGGAGTGAGTATTTTGAAGGTTTGTTGAATGTATTTAATGATAGAGTGGCAGACATAGGATGTTTTGGTCGGGGTAGTGTGCGAAGTGAGAAGGTTAGGGAGAATGGTTTGGTCAAATGAGAAGGTTAGGGAGAATGGTTTGGTCAAGTGAGAAGGTTAGGGAGAATGGTTTGGTCAAGAGCGAAGAGGTAGTGAAAGCTTTGTGGAAGATGAAATCCAGCAAGGCGGCGGGTTTGGATGGTATTGCAGTGGAATTTATTTAAAAAGGGGATGACTTTGCTGTTGACTGGTTGGTGAGGATATTCAGTGTATGTATGGATCATGGTGAAGTGCCTGAGGATTAGTGAAATGCATGCATAGTGCCATTGTACAAAAGGCATAGGGGATAAAGGTGAGTGTCCAAACTACAGAAGCATAAGTTTGTTGAGTTTGTCTGGGAAATTATATGGGAGGCTACTGATTGAGAGGGTGAAGGCATGTACAGAGCATCAGATTGGGGAAGAACAAAGTGGTTTCAGAAGTGGTAGAGGATGTGTGGATCAGGTGTTTGCTTTGAAGAATGTATGTGAGAAATACTTAGAAAAACACATGGATTTGTATGTAGCATTTATGGATGTGGAGAAGGCATAGAGTTGACATAGATGCTTTGTGGAAGGTATTAAGAGTATGTGGCGTAGGAAGTAAGTTGCTAGAAGCAGTGAGAAGTTTTTACCAAGGATGTAAGGCATGTGTGCGAGTAGGAAGAGAAAGAGTGACGTTTGTTTTGCAACCACAATTTCACACATTTACTGCGTTTTTATCTCTCTTTCGTCAATTCCTCAGCGGTCAAAATACATAACAGTGCAGACCTCCGCCTTTTCTGTCTAGGAGCCATGATCCACTTCCTAGCAGACTCCCACACACTGACCGACACCGTGGGTGGTGAGCCAGGTCCGTGGAAACAGCCTGTCTGTCAGCTGAACAGTCGTCAGCTCCGACCCCAGGCCTCGACACTGATCCGAAACGTGCTCGAGCACCAGACGTGGCAACTGATCGTGTAACCGAGGAGTGTAGGTACCTGCCAGTGCCTGCCTCGTAGACCGTCAAGTGATCTCGAATTCTTGGGTAAAATGCAACCGTGGACAGTGTGCCGACTGGGTGATATTTGCTAGCACGTCGGCCCAATACCCACAAATCTTTTCTTTCCATTATTCATTATCTGTTATTATATATATCATTATATCAAAATTCCTTTTTTTTGATATAGAATAGGTATTTAGGAATGATGACTTCATTCATACATTAAATAGGGTTGCAGGTCTGATGACCTTCCTCATAGGTCGATGGCCGTAAAACCCAACAAACAACAAGTCAAGTGACGTCGGTCGTAGTACTGGACGTGTGTTCCAGAAGCTGATCACATCACAGGAGGAACCATACCAGCACCCCGGAGGTTACCACCACACCCAGCCTGCACGGTGATGGTCCGCCTTTGTTTACGGTGGCGTCGTGACGTTCGTTCTCTACAAGACACATCGAAAACAGTGTCATCAACACCAGTCGTTGGCGTAGTGTGTTGTGTCTAATCACTTTTCTTTCTTTCTTGTTTAGAATGTTCTCAGACACTGATCAAAGCAAAGCCTCCGCGAACGTATTTTGTAACCACTTTGTGTTACGGGTTTGTTTATATGGTGCCATGGTCTTTGGTGTTCTAGTGATGCGTTGTTCATGTCAAAAGCGGACACTTTAAAGAAATAAATCTGATCATGATAGTCACAGTGATGACACTTGAGGAGGAGCGCCTTCCCCGTGCCACCTGACACGCTGACCATATATATGTCATCAACAGCCATACAACATGGACCATAAATCTTTATTCTTAGATTAGTAACAAAATACATCATTTGCGTGACACTGAACAATACAGGAAGTATCGAACCACACTGGGACAACGTGGCTGATTATGGTGTGTAAGTTTGTTGTTGTTATGATGAAAGAGTCGAGAATCGAAACGCTCGTATTCCACAGCAGTTGTCGTACAGTGGTTACCCAGAGGACGTTTTACATTGAACTCAGTAATGGTGTCCTTCTCACACCAATGACTGCATTTTAGAACATGAAATATATGACAACACTGAGAGGTAATAACCTGCCACCTCCATCCACCACTGCCCCTGCCGCCTGCATATCCTACTGGCACGATCATTTTAACCTGCTGTTCGAAACAATGTACGAAACAGTGTTATTCAAATCATCATTGTGGTAACCCATAGACGTGGGGTTACTGCCAGGCGCTGGTGTCACAACAACGAAGCACCATCAGGCTTAGACCATCAGCCCAAGTGGATCATCTACACTACCAGTTGACCCTCAGAGGAAGAACTATAGGCATGAGTCAGGGCGGGCTCGCTGCTGCTGCTACCGTAGTGAGGGACGTTGATGTGTCGCAGGCTACAGCTGACAACTGGTGGTCAGATGGGACGAGGAGGCGAGTCGACACGACCGTACGAGGTCAGGTACACCCAGGACAACCACACCTACAGGAGACCAACACATTCCAGTGCAGGTGGAGGTTGCAGCAGACCTCCTCCCTAATGCTGTAGCTGTCCAAGATCACCTTCAACTCCCAGTGTTTAGTTCTACAGTGCAAAGCTGTTTTCATGAAGCCGACGTGCACCATAGAACACCCACCATCATCGAAGAACTGGACGAGCCACACCATATGAGGAGGTTCACACAGCGCTACGTGATCGAGGATCTGGGGTGCTGGGGTAGGGTTATTGTCTCGTGAGAAAACCTTTTGTTCCACCACCTATGGCCAACCACACTGCTGGCCACCACATCAGACAAGATACTCCAGCCAGAGCAATTACCAGGTAGGCAGGAGCGGCCATGTCCCTGGCCACATGTGGGGCTGGCTCCATCTGTACGGATGAGGAGAGATGGCTGTGGCTGAGGCAAGAATCATCGTAGAGAAGTGTATAGTAATACAGGAGGAGGAGACTGTTGCCCCAGCTGGTGCCATGGATGGTTTTACCCTACCAAGAACACCTCACTAGGATACTATATGTGCAGGTGAGACGATTTTTGTTGTTAGGGATCACATTCTCTGACTCAATAGGTTATTTCCCTCTTTAGTTGTTCCCCTTTCCTCGTACCAGCCCCTCCTTCATCCTTCTCCTACAATTACCCTCCCATATATCCCCTCCATATAAATACCCCAGACCACTTGTTCCTGCCCCACCACACACCTCTCCTCGTCCACCCGCTGCTGTGGTCCAGGTTGCCGTCTAATTTTGGAAGGTTTCATGTAACAGCAACAACACCGTCGTCCACTTCCTTGTTTCATCATGTAATCAAGTGCCATGTTGTGATGACAGCCTGCCTCTCTTGTGCACCTACCCCCCCTCCCTGCCAACCTCGTCACATACCCACACCCCTCGTCCACTGCTGTGTGGTCCAGTTCCACACTTTTCCTTCGCTCTTGTCATAAATCCCTGTGCAGACCCTTCCTGTCACCTCCTTACTCATCACCATATTCACGCATTCTGCAGTGTTATCTGACTGTAGGATAAACACGTCACAAACTACCGAAGGGTTCCACTTCACTCCACCCCCTGACAATCACCTGTAATATATATATATATATATATATATATATATATATATATATATATATATATATATATATATATATATATATATATTCATATTACTATTTTTTATACTTTGTCGCTGTCTTCCGCGTTAGCGAGGTAGCGCAAGGGAGCAGACGAAAGAATGGCCCAACCCACCCACATACACATGTATACACATGTACATAATTCATACTTGCTGCCTTTATATATCCATTGTTGTCTCCAGATGTCTTACGTGTGCTTTATCATTTAAGACAGCAAGTTAGGCTGTCAGTCTGATGCCATAGTGTTGTTCTGTCGCCTGCCCCACCATTAATGTGACCCACCCACGACCATTAATGTGACCCACCCACGACCATTAATGTGACCCACCTACGACCATTAATGTGACCTACCCACGATCATTAATGTGACCCACCCACGACCATTAATGTGACCCACCCACGATCATTAATGTGACCCACCCACGATCATTAATGTGACCCACCCACGATCATTAATGTGACCCACCCACGATCATTAATGTGACCCACCCACGATCATTAATGTGACCCACCCACAACCATTAATGTGACCCACCCACGACCATTAATGTGACCCACCCACGACCATTAATGTGACCCACACACGACCATTAATGTGACCCACCCACGACTGTTTCTTGTCCTGGTGTTTCTGACGTACGTCGTGTGTACGTGTGTTGATCCTCTTGTCCAGGTCACCCATGATGATGTGTCATGTTAGGTGCCAACATCTGATTTCCTCTCCATTTTTTTTTTCTGAGGATTATTCACCGTTGGTATCCTGAAGGCCCAGACCTGAAGCTATTGTGTTATGTTGTGATACCAGAGCGTGGCAGTAGCTCCGTCAGTACCTCTGTATGGGTCACCACAGTCATGATGATCTAAACAACACTGTTTCGAGCATTGCTTCGAACGGCAGGTTAAAACGATCGTACCAGGTGAGGTCGTGAGGATATGCGGACGGCAGGGGCAGTGGTGGATGGAGGCAGTGGTTATTACCTCTCAGTGTTGTGATACATCTCATTTTCTAAAATGCAGTCATTAGGGCGAAGATTAAGGCAATATTGATTCAAGTGTAAGACGTCCTCTGGGCAGCCACCACACGATAACTGTTGAGGAATACGTGCGTTGTGATTTTCGACTCTTTTGTTACCAGAGAAATACACTTCTATATTTGATCAGTTAAGTTATCCCAATGTTTCTTTTTTCACGTTTTCTATTGTTTTATTTTATATAAGTTCTGTGTTTTTGACACAGCTGTAAGAGTAAAGATTACAAGTATCTTAAGGTACATTTCATGTCTTACCGTTTCATTATTACCAGAGCTGTTGCCTTAATCTCTACTTGTCGGATCTCTGTGAATTAGTTCAGCCGACTGTACATCTACAGAGTCAAAGCGGCAGTTAGTCATACAGGACATTTTTTGAGCAAATTCCATAGTTTATAGATGATAGATTTAGTGATGACACACTGAGTGAGTTACAGTAGCATAGTTGTTGACCTCCACATAATTAAGACGCAACCGAGCTGTTTACTCGCGTAGCTGTGCACTTATTCATGGATTGTTTACAACGTTCACAATGACAAGATCAGGACTGTTTTCCTATATACGACTGTTGACGTACTGTGGTGATGAACGGCTGTTCGTGAGGAGAAGGTATTACAGGGGAGGAGGTCTCTGTATCTGGGCGAGTCAACAGAGTTTGCGAACTTAACCTGGTGTTGGATGGAGAGGATGGACAGGTTCAGCGACTTGAGAGTCTCATGGTAGGTAGTGTAAGACGAGCCCAGGATGATGATGCATGACCCTTTCTGTAGTTTTTCTAGCTGGTGCGTCTGTGTAGTTATTAGTAAGGAGAACCAGGCAGGGGAGGCGCAAGTGAGCTTGGGGAGAATGAAGATGGTATAAACATTTTTTGAGCTCAGATGGTGGGACGCCCAGTGACCCTACTTTATAGAGACGGTGCTAGTGTATGTTAGCTTCGTGGTGTTTACCCTTGGCGACAGCTGCTTTGACCCTCCAGGACCGAGACTGGTTCACTCGTTCACTGGTAAAATCATCTATGGTTTCTTTTACAATCAGACTCATGGAAAGTTGACAGTCTCTTGTGAAGATGGTTGGTCCAATCTGGCGTCGTCCAAACATCCAGCTTACGGAAGGAAGGGAATATTTAAGCTTAATGGTGACCTCTGGCGGTTCCAGAGCACCACTGACGTACTCGCTCCCATCGAGGCTTGTGGTGAGTCTCATCACACCCTGATCCCCGCACCCCAGCAAGGGCAGAGGTCACCACATTACTCACCGCACTTAAAGATGCATGAAGATCAGAGATCCAGAGGAAGGCGACAAAGACAGTACCGGAATAAAGAGAACTGAGTAACCAGAGAGGTTAGAGCACACAAATTTGTCAACTACAAAAGAGAGAAGAGTAAGGGTTGGCATATCACAACCTTCATGTCTTAAACCAGGTTGACGTCAATAATGAACGCTTCTTCGAAAAATACGCAGGTAAAACAACAAGAAACCATCACTTGACAGCGAACAAAAAATGTTAGTAGAAAAGATGTCACAACTTGCCTTTACCGTACAGAAGTAGAGGACGTCTGGGATAAGGCGAATAAGGAAATTGTGAAAATGTAAACATAATGTTTACAAGTTGTGTGACAGGAGAGAACGTTCGAGAGACTGTAGAAATAGGTAGTTCTTGTTACGAGCCATATATCATCACGAGCACGACAGCATAGGTTTATATTCTGGGCGCGACAGTCGGCCCACAGTCAATCCCAGTAATTCATCCTCTCCTTGGGGTTGGTCTATAAAAGGGCAACAGCATCACAAGAGCTATCCTCCCTAACTCGGTTATTTCTGACCTAATTCATACCCCACATCTCCCTTACGCAAATCGGTTCTCAGACACAGTCCTACGACTCCATTTCCTATAGACAACTCGATAACCACAAACGGAGACAACCCTACAGTTCTTGACTGCCAGACATACAACCAATAACTTTCACTTCACAGAGAATCGAACACCTTCGCTTCCTCCCAAATAACCCTCAATCTTCACTTCCCTATATGCAGTCGAACCATTCACCTCCTCACAATGTGTGCCGCAGATCGGCAGATCTTGCACTCTTATCCATCGTCTGGACGTTGAAGTAATAGAAGATACAGACAGAGTGCAAGAAGGTGGGCTCGGGAGGGCTCAGATCCCGCGTCCTATGGAAGGTCCTCTTAATAACACAGAGCCAGTGGGACTCAAGGTTTGTGGTTGACCCTACTAGTGACGGGGGTTGAGGGGACCAGCTAAACCGAATGCCTTTGGTTGATCAGTGGAGTCGAGGTCTTACGCTCGATCATTTTGTCGACACGCACCAGTGAGGCCAATGACCCACCAATGTGGAGTTCATTGTGTGGTAAAGATCAAACCTCGCACCGTCAAAGGTTACCTTCTCTCAGTATTTACCCATGGCATGTCGTTGCCTCGTCATAACATCCTCCACTCCCCAGGACTGAGCAAGTCGTCTGCTGTGTTATTACGAGTTGATGTGCGTTGCTCAATCCTCGTTTAACAGGAACATATGGCGAGACTGAGCTCCCAAGACCTGGGCTGAGCTGGGATAATGTAATCGTTTGCTCTGGGCAGGACCAGCTGGTCTGAGGTAGGTTCGGATCAGCTCTGAGCTGGGCAAGGCCAAGCTTAAAGGGTTTGGTCAAATGATACACGAGCCACGCTGAGCTGAGTGCTATAGGTACTGAGTGATTTTGTTTTGGTATAGTAATGACTGTTTACATGACGGAACAAGAGCGAGGGAACCTGATGTGAGGCATCTGATTTTATTCTAGAATATTAAGCAAAGCGATTGTGGTGAAGGTTATGAAGATTACGAAAAAGTAGTTCACATTTATGCAGTAAAAATGCGATCCTGCCTGTCCGTTTGTCTGTCTCTCTCTCTATCTGTCTTGTCTGTCTGTCTTTGCACACAAGCAAAGTGCCAGACACAACTTCATCCATGTCTTTCCCTGGCTGCGGGGGTAATAAACTGTCGGGAAAATATTGTGTTGGTTGAGCGGAATGTTTGTGCTAGCAATATGAAGAAGTAAACTGGCGGGGGAAGAGTGGTTGGAACCAGTGAACAATGATAGCCACTGTTCAAGATATTGTGGCCAGGGAGGAAGGAAGTGGTTGTGGTGAGGGAGGTTTTGATGGCCAGGGATGGATTATTTTGACAGACCTAAAAGAATCCTTTTATTCTTTTGTTCAGTCCAGTGAGGAGAAATTTGTTGGAAGATCTTTGAACTTTTCCAGTCCACCCCTGCATTTCTCCAAGCGTCAGTAACTGACATCTTACAACACATCTTCCATTATCTAACTTCGAGTCCATTTCTATCAAATATAATTTCCCTAAATATTGCGAATTTTGTCTCCTCCTGAAGCTCTTATAAACTAGATTAAATTCTTTTCCCCAGTGTTCACATTGTTCTGCAGCGCGATCATCATAATGCTGCTAACACTGACCCTGACAATCCACAGCCTTCCAAGTTCCGGGACGGTAAACTGTGGCTTTCTTCCTGATATTTCCAGTAACCCGCTTATTTCGTCCCCATCGCTCACTCTCAGGATTCTCCTCCATCCACAGTCCTTTGCCCGCCCCACCAGCCCACACTTGCATGACAACACCAACAAAAGACGTGAAATAACGTCAACTCAACAACTGCTCTCTTAACCCTACATCTTAACCCTACACCGCAAACTCCCTTCTCGATGCGCCTCGCAATCTCTTCTTCATCCTTTCACCACATTTACCACTCCCCTCCCCTCCCTCCCTCGCCACCTACACACACATCCTCTGCTGTTACAACCTTCCACAATCCGTTCCTCTTCAACTCTGTGATGCCCCTTTCCCATACATAAGAAGAGCGCATCGTCAGTACAGTTATGCTTAACCAAATGCTCAATAGCCTTTCTCACGGCACACTCTGAGCCACAGTCACGGCACAGTCTGAGCCACAGTCACGCTTCTCCAGAAATCTGTTCTTTTACCTCCGCCAGCCAACTGCCATTTTTTCAGTGTTTTGTCTTGCACGTACTGAGCACGTCACAGTACCTCTGTCACTGAACATCTCTACGCCAGAGAGGTGTTACAGAGGTACAGGGGCAAAAACAGAGAGGCAGAGAGATCGTCAGTTTCTTTACAACCTCATAATCTACCCCGAGGCCCTTACCATGGGTCAACTGCTGCTTCTTGACTGAGCTACAAGCATGAACAGGGGAATGTCTGCTCCTCTGAGATAAGAAGATCCTTTTCATCTGCTGACGATGGTGCAGCCTCGTCGGAGGTGAGTTCTTGCTCGCGTTGTTGTAAGCGAGACCAGGGACCACCTTACATCAGTGGTTACAAGAGCTTTCGCAGACGGACACCATCCAATCATGATAGATGACGGAGTGAGGGGCTGGGAGAGCAGTGAGGGGGCTGGGAGAGCAGTGAGGGGGCTGGGAGAGCAGTGAGGGGCTGGGAGAGCAGTGAGGGGCTGGGAGAGCAGTGAGGGGGCTGGGAGAGCTGATAGTAAGTTTCATAGCTGGATGAACTGAAGGGAGACACGACTGTCTGGTTCACTGGTACCTCCTGGAACAGATGACTGGTACTTCCTGGAACAGATGACTGGTACCTCCTGGAACAGATGACTGGTACCTCCTGGAACAGATGATTGGCTAAAGTTATAATTATGAAAAAGCCTGTGTTGAGGGGGGGGAGACTCCCTATCGAAGCCATATTTCATATGTGTGCGTGACTCTGCTGCTGAACGTAGTGCAAAGGAAGAGGATGGAAGGATGAAAGACATAGTCTCCTCGTTGTGGAAACTGATGATATTTTGTCTTTCATTACGACCAACATACGGCAGTATGTTGATGTGCAATTCATTCTGATACATCATACGCTTCTCGTCATCTTTCAATAGTGGCCGAAAAAATACGCTTCACGTAGGAGTCGGGGAATTCACAGACGAGTCTACATCCTGACTCGTGACATGAGTTACCCGGGTGAGGTTGCCTGGTGAGTGACATGAGTTACCCGGGTGAGGCTGCACGAGATAACAGCTTGAGAACATGACAAATGGTTTTTACCCTGATGGTCGTCAGGATCTTACCATGATAACTACCCTTCAGAGATGGCGGTGAATATGATGAACAGTGTCAGTACACAGCGGGGGTTAATCTTGGGTCGCTACACTGCGTCATATTGCCAGATGCCACGCTATTGTGAGCGACGTTGTTCAGTCTCGTCGGTCCTGTGACCCTGGTGATGCATGCTTCAGTGTTAAGTCCACAACTTTACTTCCTCTGTGATGAAAAAGCAGCAATGAAAACTAAACGCTGAGTTGTGATGACGTTTTGTCTAACATATGGCTGACGAAAACATCTCCAGCGTTGGCCTTCTCTTGGTTCATCTACTCACTGTCACCAGGTCTGCCCTGGACCCCATTCCCGAACCTGTTGCAGGTTTTTAATCACTTTATGATGAACAATTATCATTTTGATGCACAGTTATCACTTTATGATGAACAGTTATCTCTTAGATGAACAGTTATCACTTTATGATGAACAATTATCATTTTGATGCACAGTTATCACTTTATGATGAACAGTTATCTCTTAGATGAACAGTTATCACTTTCTGATGAACAGTTATCTCTTTGATGAACAGTTATCACTAAGATGAACAGTTATCATTTATGATGAACAGTTATCACTTTATGATGAACAGTTATCACTTTGATGAACAGTTATCACTTTATGATGAACAGTTATCACTTTGATGAACAGTTATCACTTTATGATGAACAGTTATCACTTTATGATGAACAGTTATCACTTTGATGAACAGTTATCATTTATGATGAACAGTTATCACTTTATGATGAACAGTTATCACTTATTGTACATAATCAGTTAAACGGATCACCAGCTGGTTGACTGATGACGACACTCTCGTAGTATTCAATTTGTACATCTTTACACTCGGCTCTGTCGTGTCTTACCTTTGATGACCGTGTTAATATAGCTTAACAGATAACTGCAGCATCGCTGACTATGTTGCACAGACATTTAACAAAGATTAACACTATACAACTTTATTGTTAGAGCTTTGTTTGTCCTAGTTAGTGCCAGCTATGTTAGTGTATTATGCTCAGGTAGTTTACTAGGTGTTAGACTGTTCATTCTCACTGGACAGGTAAGTCAGACCCGGTGTGTTTCTTAGGGTTAGGTTCACCGTTACAACGAACTATTATGATCAGAGGAACAAAGGTTGTGCCCAACCTGGTGTCTGATGGATAGGACATGTGTCAATGTAATGGTTGTCATGGTCATGCCTTCTCTGAGGCTCCGGTCTAAACTCATTGACTTTTGCGAGGGTAAAAGCAATACGAACATCGTTCTCTCTCTCTCTCTCTCTCTCTCTCTCTCTCTCTCTCTCTCTCTCTCTCTCTCTCCCAGAGTCACCGACAGCTGGCCGTCCGAGATGAAGACCACCGGTAAATAAGGTCAGGGGAAGTAAGTGTACTTGAGGAAACATCTTTCTGGTAGAAATGTGTAAAGATTTGGGTAACTGCCACGTTGATGGGCTGAGGTTCAAGAGTTGATCTACTGTGAACATCTGTGGTCATCAGTCATCCTCCTCAACAAACCAGTATCTCGTGCGGCAGCCATGGCTAGTGTTGGCGAAGCTTGCCCGTCCACCATCCACCACACCTCATCATCTGCTTCGTGGAGGACAGCTGACGTCCTCGGTCGAACTGGGTAAAACTAGACTTGCATCCGTACGTTTCCTAGCGTAAGACCAGACGTGAGAACATTATGCTGTTCATCTGACGTGACATTCCCGCGAGGCGCACGGTGCAGGAGTGGCTGTGAGCAAGACATCAGGAGGTCCAGCCTCTATACACCTGCTGGACTCGCGGTGATAATGCCCGACTGACGCTGAGGCTGGCTGGCGTCCTGCTGTGTGGCTCTTGTGTCCTCGAGTCTGACTCTGATTTTGTAAATTTCAGAATTACTGAAGCAGACATGTGATTGTCTGCCGTTGTAGACAGACACAGACATCTGTGCACACTTCGCGTCTCCTCTCGTTGTCCAGCAACTGTTCATTCCCTCAGCCGTAATGGGACTATACTCATCCCCTCAGCCAGCCTGTGACAGAAAAGTCGTCAGAGTCTTTCCAGCCTGAGGACCAGCAGTTGTAGACGTTGGTCCGCGCTGCGGGTGACTGACTGTGGCAGAGGAACATGACTGGCCACAACTCCCGAGACCTTGAGGCTGGCCATGACCAACTGCGTTCACTGACCCCGGCCAAGGATGGTGTGCCTCCTGCAGGGCTGCAGGTTTTTATATCCTCGTAGACACTAACTGAAAATTTGTACTTCATGGTGGGAAAACGAGACTGTAGATATATCTATTTCCAGAGAATGTCTGAGAGAGGCGATGACGTGTGTCACAGAGGTATGAGTCTGCCTAGAGGACAAGCAAGTCTGCTTCTTCAACAAGATGACTAACTCCGTCTCGTTCTGTAACCTGTTCCCAGCCAGACCTGGTCAACACGCGAGGCCAGCGACGATGATAGCGTTGTTGAGGATATACTTACAGGCCAGCTAAAACCCTCACCCTCACCCCAGCCGTCACCCTCACCCCAGCCGTCACCCTCACCCCAGCCGTCACCCTCACCCCAGCCGTCACCCTCACCCCAGCCGTCACCCTCACCCCAGCCGTCACCCTCACCTCAGCCGTCACCCTCACCCCAGCCGTCACCCTCACCCCAGCCGTCACCCTCACCCACACCGTCACCCTCATCCTCACCGTCACCCTCACCCCCACCGTCACCCTCACCCCAGCCGTCACCCTCACCTTAGCCGTCACCCTCACCTTAGCCGTCACCCTCACCTCAGCCGTCACCCTCACCCCAGCCGTCACCCTCACCCCAGCCGTCACCCTCACCCCCACCGTCACCCTCACCCCAGCCGTCACCCTCACCTTAGCCGTCACCCTCACCTTAGCCGTCACCCTCACCTCAGCCGTCACCCTCACCCCAGCCGTCACCCTCACCCCAGCCGTCACCCTCACCCCAGCCGTCACCCTCACCCCAGCCGTCACCCTCACCCCAGCCGTCACCCTCACCTCAGCCGTCACCCTCACCTCAGCCGTCACCCTCACCTCAGCCGGCACCCTTAACCTAACAGCAACCCCTATACAAACAGCCATCACCCCAGCTACGATCCCCAATCAAACCCCAAACCTCTTTTTTTCTTTTTTCTTCCTTCTATATGGTGGTTAGACGGGGAGAGGACAGATGAGACAGGGGAAGGATCTTGTTAAGAGGAAAACATTATTGACATGTGTACAGGTGTGTGGGTGTCAGTTTGTGATGCTTGCAGGTAATATTCTGGAAGCGTGTTGTAGGTGCCTGATTCATATACACCTGACAGACTGGGGTTGTGTATGTGTTGGTGTTGTAGATTTGGTTTTTTGAAGATTTACTGTGCCATGCTAAACATTGTTCATTGTGTACATCGATGATCTGATGACTGGAGCCTCCCGTGAGTACTGTGAGGCTTCCGGGGAACCAATGGTGTTCCGTGTTTGTACTGTTGTCCAGATCTCGGGTTTGTCTGTCAGTTTACATCATCGTTGTCTCCAAGTCTCCACCATACATTTCAAGCTGCTTCTCTTAAGTGAGAATCGACTGTTTTAAGCTTCAATCATTGGTAATGTTCGACGGTGTTTTTACTGTAGGAGTATTTTTCATTTGTGACGAATCGTAGATCCTTATTTTTCTTTTCTTTAATCCTCTGTGACTTCAGCATGCGTGAGTTGGAGACTAAGAACATTGGTGTAGGTGAGGACAGGTATTATCATGGACTTAACTAGATGTAAATTCTGATTTTCTGGAAGGTGCCAAAATCTGTATAGACTTGTCAGGGACGCATTTTCTTGAGCGGATCTCATACTGATGTGCTGTGCTATCATACCCCTTGATGTTGATATGTGAGCCAGGATTCTGCGGTTCTTCCCACGCTACCTTCTGTGGTTATATCGTTGGGTTTCATCCTTCCTAACGCCAGTATGGCAGTAAATTTGTTTATGTTCGTTTTTGTCTTCCGTTCCTTTTTCGAGTGTTTGTCTGGTTGCCTCAGAGTGTACTGAACGGGCGTGTTCTGAGAGTCAGTTGTTCAAGACTACCATCTGAGTGGCGTCGTCGGCATAGACGTCCATGTTCATGGCACCAGCTGGTGGGGGGAATGTCAGCTGTGTAAGTTATGACAGGACGCTGCCCTGGAGGAACCCAACTCGGTAGGGGGAATCTGGGTGACATGCTGCGGTGCCGTGAGCTGGTTTAGAAAGTTATACAATAGCCAGGTTGTAGTAGGGCTGGTTTAGAAAGTTATTCAGTAGCCAGGTTGTAGTAGTTTATATTATACAATAGCCAGGTTGTAGTAGTTTATATTATACAGTAGCCAGGTTGTAGTAGTTTATATTGTGGGCTGATTATGCTCACTGTGTGAGAGGGTTTATTCACGTCTTTTTGTACAGCTGTTGAATTTATTCCTTGTCCTCCGGATATGACCATTTTTTCTGCCGTAATCGTGATTGCTGAGGTGGCTTCTTACTGCTACCGAACCCGTATGATCAGGGTGATGGAGAGTGTTTTCAGGATGTTCTTTTGGCTTTAGGTTTGCAATTCTTTCAAAAAGTTTCCCTCGGGGCTTCTAGGAGAGACATGGGGAGGTATTTCTTAGGGTCTGTTTCTGGCTCTGGTATCACTGTTACTCTGTGAACCCCCGGGGAAAGTATCGTGTGCTCAGCATAGTCTTGTGGAGGTAGTGAAGTAACGTATCTGGGGGTAGAATGTTCGACTTGCCTCTTATGAAGTTCCGGCGAGTCAAGTACCAGTGAGAGGCAGTCGTTGGGGCACAGTTGTGCTGTGTCTCTAGTTAGATGTAGCTTTGTTCTTTCGGTGTTCCGACTCAGCCACAGTGTTATTGCATGATCTTTGTTATAGTTTCTTATTTCTCCATTCGTAACTTGAACTCTGTTAGTCATATGTTCATGAATTCTGTTGCCATAGTTTCATCATCATCAGTTCATGATTGTTAACTTCCAAGTATCTGATGTGACCTCTGTCTTTCTCACTCTGACCACAATGGTTTTAGGTCACTACATTTCTGCGCTGGGATGATGATAGCTGTTTCCCAGCGCAAGTTAAGTTGGTTTCTTGCTTTTCCCATTATGGTCTGCTGGAGGTCTTTATGTTATTGGTAGAGACCATACATCCTGCCGGAGGAGATGTCGTAGGTTAAGATACTGGTGAAACTGTGTTTAGTTTCTAGTGTCACTTGAGCAGGCTGAGGGCATGATATTGTCACGTATCTGTTCATGACGACTGCAGCTGACTACTCTTGTAGAGGGTTTCATACCACCCGTCCAGAGCCTCTTGTCTGTATCATCAGTCTGCTCCCCTGCAAGGTCAGTACTGCGGAGATTTTGGTTGACTGTTTCACCGAGTAGGTACCAGGCGGCTCTGTGGGCAGCCAGCCGCTGTGTACCGGGAGGAGGATTACATCCGACATAGTGAATATTATGATGATATGATCGACGTTTTTACGTTAGCTGAAACGGCACAGGCAGCTGAGGCCTTGATCAAGTATATATATATATATATATATATATATATATATATATATATATACTAGCCTGCGCCAGGTACCCATTCTATCGGCCAAACCCCTATGAGTGGATGAACAGATGGATTAACTGTGGACCGACTGCCGTAACCAGGATTCGAACCTATACGCTCGACCCTGGGTTGCCCGTGAATGCGTCACGGTCAGGAATGCTGACCGCTACACCACGGGAGTCATCTTGTCTGACGTGGAGACTGTGGTAAGTTCTGCCATTTTGTGGTCAGGGCTGAGTGACCTATACAGGTTAGGGTGTTGGGACCCAGGTGTTGAGGGATCTTCAGGTTACACAATGCAAAGAGAAAGTGTCAACATGACTGGGCTCATCTGACCCATAGCTACTTGAAGTCAAGTGGTGGAGGAAGACGGCTTCCCTAGTGTCACACCTGTCAATCTGATTTGATTGTGAAACACATTTTAATGGAACGTTTTCTTTTTTAACTGAAAACGGAGGGCAAATCCATTACATGGCAGGTCGGTGAATGACTTGCTCAGTGAGAACTGAGGGTAGTGGAATTTTTAAAGCAAATCAATTTCTATCATAAACACTAACGATTTCTATCAATTCATATATATATATATATATATATATATATATATATATATATATATATATATATATATATATATATATAATAATCGCCGTTTCCCGCGTAAGCGACGTAGCGCACGGAACCAGACGAAAGAATGGCCCAACCCACCCACACACACACACACACGCATATATATATATATATATATATATATATATATATATATATATATATATATATATATATATGATGGTTTTTTATCAAAATGAATTTCTAGAATATTCTAATCTGTATTAAGAGCGCTGAATAGCTTTAGAAGCTCCAGAGCTTGGCTTATAAGCCTAAATCATATAATCCAATCTAATCCCAGGTGTTAAGTGCCGAAATATTTTGTTTTGATGAATTTCTGTTTGTGGCATTTGTGGCTGGTTGGCCAAATGTTATGTCTCGCGTTCAGATCCTCAATTGACACAGGCTGGTTCTGGTAGAGTGAGATACTCACGTCTTGACGGATACGGGTTACAGCTGTGCCCACTGATATTGTGTACCAGTAATCTGCTGCAGGACTGAACGTCGTATTGTAAGCCTTTCCTGACGGCTATGACCACACCCTCGTGTGCATGACTTTAGTTGTTCAATTGGCTGGGTAAATATCCCGGGAGATAACAGGCGTGTGGTTGGGACACTATGGCCGGTTATCGGAAAAACGTCTGCTTTTTCCATCATGAATTTGTGTATAAGGTCAAAGCATCTGTTATGGTGACTTATATTTGTCACTGAGGCATACTGGCTGAAGATGGTTCCTGCTTGCTTTTGTATTCGTGACGGCTTCTCTCTGATTTGTGTGTAATTGTTGTGTCGTTGGAGAGAGGGTGAGTGTGTCGCTGTCGTGGTGCGAGCTTGTCTAGTGATGGGTCAGGGGTGTTCTGAGAGGCGGGAATGTCAACTTACCTTGTGTCAGACTGAAAAGAAAAATATTAATAGTGAAAAAAGAACATCAAGATAGGTTCATAGATTATATCTCTGACTGTTATAAAGATTATGAACCCACAAATGTAGAAGCTTTTGATGTTGATTCTGAGATTTCCATTTCTATAAACAACTTCTTTAAGCAAAGTGAGCTAAGTTCAGAGAGTAGAAAGAATGTACCTGATAATAGGCCACATTAGTACTATACTGACCCCGGACTGAAACAGCTCGAATTTGTAGCTAGCAAATGGGTAAAGGTTATAGATAACTTCGAACATCCAAAATGCTAAAACAATTTCAAGCTTCTCTTGCAGGAGCGAGGGAACGAATGACTGAACTCAGACAGAATGATTGGAAGCTGTTCGTCAGCGGACTAAATCAACACATTCCTTTAAGCCAAACTTTGAAGGTATTAACAGCATCACTGTAAAGAAAAACAAGTTTCTCATCCCAATCCGCTGCCCGAAATAGGCTCATACTTCTAGCTATAACATGCTGCCACACGAGACTAGAGATGTTTTGTACAACCAATCGAAAGAAAGACAAGATCTTACCCAATTCATGCTACAACAAGCAACATGATGACTGTGAGCAGGCCTGGGACGCGTCAGGAGCATCGTGTAAATCCATCTTGGAAGGATGGATCAGACGTATACCCAGTCAAATGTGTTCAGTAATCTGTAGAGTCCCGACGTGTGTGTCCTGCAGAACTCTGGTAATGGTCAGCTGTGTCCTGTAGATGTCCAGAATCCGAACGTGAGAATCTGTTAAGTGATCTTCGTTGAGACATTATAATTCTATGAGATCCCTGTATGTGATCAGTAGAATCTTTGAGTCTTGTATATACGATAAGATTCTCAGGATCTTCAAATCAGACCAAATGAATACTCAGTATGAATGTTGGATATGTACATTAGAATGGTTCAGTAAGGGTTCACGTTATGGACACGCTAATGCTATGAGGATTCTAGATCAGATTCATAGACGTCACTCGGAGCTTTGATGCTATTCATTACGATCCACTGGGAACCATAAGTCTTGTTTGTCTACGTCACTGGTGTCCTATGTCAGATGAAAGGAATGCTAAGCAATTGAAAAGGCAACAGAACACTGAAGGATGCCATCAAGGGCGTTTGTGAATGTGAAGAACAACAGAAGCTCATAGATCAGTGCGGTAAGAGGAGAAAGACATACGCATGTATCAAAGAGAATAACCTGTAAGCTTTTCACGTAACTAAGGAGATGCAAATAATGTCGTTTGTGAATTTAAAGTGAAATATTCATCAGATCTATCATCAAACGTATCTATGGTACCAACTTCAACTACTCTGATTAGTAAACTATTCCGTCCTGTTGAAGGAAAAATAATTCGCCTCATTCGAGATAAAACGTTTGTTCACGAGTTTAGACCAATTACGACAGGTGAATCAGTCGACTGACGCCTCACGTAGCTTCGATCGAGATGATCGAACGCAACAATGATTCTGAATCCCTGTGTTGCGTCACCTCTTAACTTTCTCTTTTCTAGATTAAGTCGTTTACGTCGGTTCTCATAGGATTTGTTCGTCAGTCAGGTAATCACTTTGACAGCTCGCTTGTGTAGGCCCTCCACTGTACCTATCTAATTTTTTTCCGAAAAAAGGATGACAAAAACTAAACAGAGCATTCAAGATGGGGACGCATGAGTGACTTGTAAAGAATAAGAATAATTTGCTTTGACTTAACTTCGATAGTCCTACCAGTGAATCTACGATCTTGGTTCGCATTTTGAAGTGTATCTGTGCACCGCTTACATGTCTGAGACACCAGACGTTACCACACACAAGACGGTTTCCTGAACAACAGCATTCTCTCAGTTCCTTGAGTCTGATCTTTGGAATGTCGTAGGATATGGTTCTAGTCAGTGAGAATCCTGCGAGTGTGGTTAGCTGAATTCTCTGAGAGCACCCGGCTGAGAGCGCCCGGCTGAGAGCGCCCGGCTGAGAGCACCCGGCTGAGAGCACCCGGCTGAGAGTACTCAGCTGAGAACACCCGGCTGAGAGCACCCGGCTGAGAGCACCCGGCTGAGAGCACCCGGCTGAGAGCCCTCGGCTGAGAGCACCCGGCTGAGAGCACCCGGCTGAGAGCACCCGGCTGAGAGCCCTCGGCTGAGAGCACCCGGCTGAGAGCACCCGGCTGAGAGCACCCGGCTGAGAACACCCGGCTGAGAGCACTCGGCTGAGAGCACCCGGCTGAGAGCACCCGGCTGAGAGCCCTCGGCTGAGAACACCCGGCTGAGAACACCCGGCTGAGAGCACCCGGCTGAGAGCACCCGGCTGAGAACACCCGGCTGAGAGCACCCGGCTGAGAGCACCCGGCTGAGAGCCCTCGGCTGAGAGCACCCGGCTGAGAACACCCGGCTGAGAGCACCCGGCTGAGAGCCCTCGGCTGAGAGCCCTCGGCTGAGAGCACCCGGCTGAGAACACCCGGCTGAGAGCACCCGGCTGAGAGCACTCTGCTGAGAGCCCTCGGCTGAGAGCACCCGGCTGAGAGCACCCGGCTGAGAACACCCGGCTGAGAGCACTCGGCTGAGAGCACCCGGCTGAGAGCACCCGGCTGAGAGCACCCGGCTGAAGGCCCTCGGCTGAGAGCCCTCGGCTGAGAACACCCGGCTGAGAACACCCGGCTGAGAGCACCCGGCTGAGAGCACCCGGCTGAAAGCCCTCGGCTGAGAGCCCTCGGCTGAGAACACCCGGCTGAGAACACCCGGCTGAGAGCACCCGGCTGAGAACACCCGGCTGAGAACACCCGGCTGAGAGCACCCGGCTGAGAACACCCGGCTGAGAGCACTCGGCTGAAAGCCCTTGGCTGAGAGCCCTCGGCTGAGAGCCCTCGGCTGAGAGCCCTCGGCTGAGAGCACTGAATCTCGTCAAGTGAATCTAATATGACCTTTGACTTGGGTCAGCAAATTTTATCAATAGAATTCTCAGATGACCTTAAGGCTGGTCAACAGAACTAACCACCTGTGGTCTGTGAACACAGTTAACAGAATTTTCTTTTGGCTCTTAGTCAAGACTACAGAATCCTCTGGGCACTTTTGAGTCGGGCTGTAGATTCTCCTGCGAAGGAACGGAGTCTGACTCATAGAATCCTTCGGAAGCACTGAGCCCAATCATTATGATGCTCGTCCGGTCCTGAATCTGTTAAACAGAATCACAGGTGAGGCATGAGTTTGAGGCAACGCTTCTGAGCTTTACAGTCTTTTGACAGACTCTGATTTCGGTCACGGAAACATTTGAGGTCGTACTGCTGTTGAATACAGTCCTACATAGGGCCATAGTCTGGATCTTCGAGGCTGGGCAACTGAATCCTTTTCAGGACCCTGATTCAAATCAGTTAAATCCTTTTTAGGGTCCTGAGTCTAGGCAGTTGAATCCTCTTTAGGGTCCTGAGTCTGGTGAACAGAATCTTACGGCAGCCTCTGCATCTAGCTTGAGATTTCGATGGGAGGTTCTGAGTCTAGCCAGAAGAGTCCCATGGGAGGTTCTGAGTCCCATGGGAGGTTCTGAGTCCCATGGGAGGTTCTGAGTCTGGCCGCAGTGCGCTGCTATAAGGGGGCGGCAGCCCAGGTGTCCGGCAGACACCTCCACAATAATGCTTCTCGGTCTCCTCATCAGTTGTCTGAATATCAGGAGGGAAGACTGGAATGTGGTCTTAATTTGTTTCTAGTTAGGATACTTTATGGGTTAAGGTCAACGACGAAGCTGGACCTGTGACGGGACAGGCTCAGTGACGGGACGAGATCGAACTGTGACGGATTAGACTGTATAATAAGACAATAACTGACTATGGCAGAACAGGAGCAACGATGGGGCAGTGTCTATAAGGCCATGACTTGTGATGGGATCGGGTCAGTGACGGTGCAGCACATGTGATGGGACCGGGTCAGTGACGGAGCAGCACCTGTGATGGGACCGGGTCAGTGACGGTACAGCACCTATGATGGTATCGGTCAGTGACGGTGCAGCACCTGTGATGGGACCGGGTCAGTGACGGTGCAGCACCTGTGATGGGACCGGGTCAGTGACGGTACAGCACCTGTGATGGGATCGGGTCAGTGACGGTGCAGCACCTGTGATGGGACCGGGTCAGTGACGGTGCAGCACCTGTGATGGGACCGGGTCAGTGACGGTGCAGCACCTGTGATGGGACCGGGTCAGTGACGGTGCAGCACCTGTGATGGGACCGGGTCAGTGACGGTGCAGCACCTGTGATGGGACCGGGTCAGTGACGGTGCAGCACCTGTGATGGGACAGGATCAGTGATGAAAATGGCCAGTGATGGGGTAGGACCTGATGAGGAGAAGTGCGTGTGATGGGAGTGACTAGTGACGGGCTCAGTCCAGAGTGACGGGGAAGGGTAGGGCTGGAGCAGCACCCTCGGCCATGAACAGGAAAAGTTAAGGAAGTTAAGTCTATATGAAGACGATCCATCCAGCCACAGCCACACCATCAGCTCACGCTGAACCTGAACCATAGTGGACATTGCACGAGTCCCTCGTGTAGCCATACTGTTGTGGTAAAGGTGTATCATGGGAGATGACAGAGAGGAAGGAGGTGCAGGACGCTATGCTGATCAAGATGAGTTGCGTGGCTCTCGTCTGACGGCGGAGACTGGCCGGCTACACCTGGTGAGATCATCCCGTGAGCCTGGGATCCTACGGTCTGGGAGGTGAAAGCATAGAGGAACTTGGGGGATATTTTGGTGGTGTGTAACTGGAAGGGTTGGGCCTGCGCTGTTCCCCTGGACATCATAGTCATTACCATGTGATGTAGTGGGCCTGCAGGGCTCACGACCACACGAATGGCTCCCATTCCCTGTTGACTCGTCTTACTTTCATGTGCCGTTAAGTAAGAATTGAATGAAACTTCACAATAATTATAACTTCCATGTAGATGGGTCTGGGGTGGCCTGCTGTTTCTTTTTTTTTTTCTTTCTTTTGTGTGTGTGTGTGTGTGTGTGTGTGTGTGTGTGTGTGTGTGTGTGAAGACTCACATTTTTCCGCTGTGTACAGAAATGGAACACATGTAATTGTTATGGTTTATAATGTGTAACGTGAACTGAATACTTCAAGATTCTTAATGTGTTTTTGTCCTTTGTTTAAGATCGTGATTATCAAATCCGTTGATAATGATAATTCTTTAATGTTTCTTCATGAATGATGAGGAAAACCATGTTCGATGCGACTGGTCGACTATTCCTTAATGCAACTGATGTTCAGTGCTTGAGTGATCATGTTCGCTTAGCCTTCAAGACCTTGGATGCACCATCTAGGCCTGCCTGCTGGAATGGTATGTGAGAGACATTAAAGTTATACATTTTTGTCTTGATCAAGATAAAAAAGAAGAGGTGGTGAATGCCTCGCTTAAAAGGAGGTGCGGCAAAGTGACTGGAGTGGATGGGATTGCAGGTGAATTCCTCAAGAAAGGGGATAATAGTGTTGTTAATTGGTTAGTCAGTATTGCAGTGTATGTATGGCTCCAGCTGAGATGTGATGGTTTGTACAGTGCTGATGTATCAAGGGAAGGGGGGACAAGACTAACTGAGCGAATTATAGAGGTTATTTGTTGAGTACACCTAGTGAGGTGTGCAGTATGAGAGCGGTGACTGAGGTGGTAGTACTACACACACAACATCATGATGAGGAGGAGCAAAATGGCTTCATGAGTGGCAGAGGATGTGTACACCAGGCGTTTCCTTTGAAGAATTTCTTGGAAGTACTGAGAGAAGGAAAAGAATTTGTATGTGGCATTTATGGATCTGGAGAAAGCATGTGATATGACTGATAGAGATACTTCGTGGAAGGTGTACGAATATAAGGTGTAGGGGAAAGGTACTATAAGCAGTGAGGTGTACTTATCAAGAGTGTAAGGCGTTTGTGCGAGTAGGAAGAGAGTGAGTGGTTCCAGGTGAAGGTGGGTCTACGTCAAGGGTGTGTAATGTCACTGTGGTTGTGCGAGCTGTGTATCGACGGAGTGATCGGGCAAGTAAATGCAAATGTTTCGGAGGGTATGGTTTGCACTCTACTGGAGGTGGGGTGGTCTGGAAGATGAATCAGTTGCGGTTTGCGGTTAACACGGCTCTTGTGGCAGACTTGAATGACATACTGCAGAAACTGGTGTCTAAATTTGGAAGGGTATATGAAACAAAAAAAGTTAATTTGATATGAAGAAAAGCAAGGTGATGAAGCTTAGCAGGGCAAAGTGACAGTTCGGTTTCAATGAGTTTGAGTGGATGGATCTGGGAGGAAGTAGGATGCTTTAGTTATCTAGTACTGTGCTGTACATGGCAGGAGTTGGAGCTATGGGAACAGAAGTGAACCATCGCGTGGGTTAGGGGGGGAATGTCCTGGATGAGCGGGAGATTGAGTGGAAAAAAAGGTTACAATCTTTAGAGGCAAAGTTGAGTATGTTTGATGGTATAGTAGTCCCGACGGTGCTGCATGGATGCAAATCATGGGCTCTAAATGTAATTGTACCGAAGCTGGTGAAAATGAAATGCCTAACGACAGTGTGTGGTGTGATGAGGGTAGCTCGAGTATATGAATAATATTGTGAAAGGAAGTGTGGTAGTAAGTGGAGTGCAAATGGGAAAGCTGCATAGGGCGTCCTGAATTGTGAAGATGATAGTGAGGAAAGACTGAGCCACTAGATACATGTGTCAGAAGTGGAGGAAAAGGAGAACACCAAGGAAGAGGTGGAAGGATGGAGTAGGAGACTCTTCGAGTTAGTGCCGAACATTCAGAATGATGTTATGCATTCACAAGATGGAACGAATTAGAGTCATGCGGTATACCAGGGGCGAAGTGCTGTCGATTGGCTGAACCTGGGCATCTGAAGTGATCCAGGGAAATTATGGAAAGATCTGTATGGCTTGGCTGAGGACAGGGGGTTAGGGGGTGTCTGGCTGTGATGCATTGTACATGACATTTAAGGAATAAGAGCCGTTTTTTCTTCTTTTCCTGGCACTAACTCTCAAACAATGGAACCATGCAAACATGCATAAAAAAGTATGTTTTTATTGTAGGTAGGATGAACATGGAACCTTGAGAGACGTTGGCACTGCCGTCAGTTACTTCTCCTGAGGCCGAGATAAAGTGGTCTAGTAACAAGCTGGTGGCATGGAGCAGCGTCCTTTGTATGAGTGAATTCTGACTGGGTTGTGTCAAGTGGCGTGTCCCTCGTCCACCCAGTAGCTGAGCCCTGCAGATATCTCGTGCCTGTACATGCTAGTTCCTGGGTCAGAGCACAACATCCTATACCAGCCGGGGACAGTAACCATGGCTGACCCTCGCTCTCAGGTTACCATGAGCGCGGCTGGTTCTGTGGCCTCCCACGACCTCCATTAGAAGAGGAAAACTCTAACCACAGCAGTTCCAGTGAAGTGCTTGTAATGATCGTCAGCGCCTGTAATGACGGCAGTGATCATATTGATCTCTGAGAAAAGATAGATCAGTACGAAGCTCAGAAAAATGTTTTTTAACTTTTTTTCAGAGAGGAGGGGAAGGGGGGGGGGGGGGAGGGGGTGGTTGATCATGTTACTTCATTGATTTGTGCTGGTGTCCCTGCCTGGTTTACTGTGCTCCCATACTCACTCTCTGAGCGGTAGCGCAATAGGATTACAAGGGTCACAAAGGGTCTTAGTTACGATGGATGATGGTGGTCATCAATCCCATCACGATGGATGATGGTGGTCATCAATCCCATCACGATGGATGATGGTGGTCATGAACTCCATTACGATGGATGATGGTGGTCATCAATACCATCACGATAGATGATGGTGGTCATCAATACCATCACGATGGATGATGGTGGTCATGAACCCCATTACGATGGATGATGGTGGTCATTAATCACCATCACGATGGATGATGGTGGTC
>NC_092245.1:4054733-4074733 GCF_036320965.1 Panulirus ornatus | reverse complement strand
ACAGACGCACAAGCATCACAACCGGTTTATGACCTGAGGTTCCGACCGGTGGACGTGGCCAGCTTCCTGAGTGCTGCAGGAGCCTTATCATGATAGAAGGGGCTCCTGGAGCAGGAAAGAGGGGCAAGTGTGAAGTCTGTTGGGGATGAGAGAGCTTGGGAAGTGAGTCAGTTGTTGTTCGCTGATGATACAGCGCTGGTGGCTGATTCATGTGAGAAACTGCAGAAGCTGGTGACTGAGTTTGGTAAAGTGTGTGAAAGAAGAAAGTTAAGAGTAAATGTGAATAAGATCAAGGTAATTAGGTACAGTAGGGTTGAGGGTCAAGTCAATTGGGAGGTAAGTTTGAATGGAGAAAAACTGGAGGAAGTAAAGTGTTTTAGATATCTGGGAGTGGATCTGGCAGCGGATGGAACCATGGAAGTGGAAGTGGATCATAGGGTGGGGGAGGGGGCGAAAATCCTGGGAGCCTTAAAGAATGTGTGGAAGTCGAGAATATTATCTCGGAAAGCAAAAATGGGTATGTTTGAAGGAATAGTGGTTCCAACAATGTTGTATGGTTGCGAGGCGTGAGCTATGGATAGAGTTGTGCGCAGGAGGATGGATGTGCTGGAAATGAGATGTTTGAGGACAATGTGTGGTGTGAGGTGGTTTGATCGAGTAAGTAACGTAAGGGTAAGAGAGATGTGTGGAAATAAAAAGAGCGTGGTTGAGAGAGCAGAAGAGGGTGTTTTGAAATGGTTTGGGCACATGGAGAGAATGATTGAGGAAAGATTGACCAAGAGGATATATGTGTCGGAGGTGGAGGGAACGAGGAGAAGTGGGAGACCAAATTGGAGGTGGAAAGATGGAGTGGAAAAGATTTTGTGTGATCGGGGCCTGAACATGCAGGAGGGTGAAAGGAGGGCAAGGAATAGAGTGAATTGGATCGATGTGGTATACCGGGGTTGACGTGCTGTCAGTGGATTGAATCAGGGCATGTGAAGCGTCTGGGGTAAACCATGGAAAGCTGTGTAGGTATGTATATTTGCGTGTGTGGACGTATGTATATACATGTGTATGGGGGTGGGTTGGGCCATTTCTTTCGTCTGTTTCCTTGCGCTACCTCGCAAACGCGGGAGACAGCGACAAAGCAAAAAAAAAAAAAAAAAAAATATATATATATATATATATATATATATATATATATATATATATATATATATATATATATATATATATTAGGGGGTATCATAGCCTAGCGGTAGCGCTCCCGCCTGTTGCACAGGAGTCCCGGGTTCGATCCTGGCTGTTGGAGGTTTGTATGATATATATATACAAACACACACACACACACATATATATATATATATATATATATATATATATATATATATATATATATATATATATTTTTTTTTTTTTTTTTTTTTGCTTTGTCGCTGTCTCCCGCGTTTGCGAGGTAGCGCAAGGAAACAGACGAAAGAAATGGCCCAACCCACCCCCATACACATGCATGTACATACGTCCACACACGCAAATATACATACCTACACAGCTTTCCATGGTTTACCCCAGACGCTTCACATGCACTGATTCAATCCACTGACAGCACGTCAACCCCGGTATACCACATCGATCCAATTCACTCTATTCCTTGCCCTCTTTTCACCCTCCTGCATGTTCAGGCCCCGATCACACAAAATCTTTTTCACTCCATCTTTCCACCTCCAATTTGGTCTCCCACTTCTCCTCGTTCCCTCCACCTCTGACACATATATCCTCGTGGTCAATCTTTCCTCACTCATTCTCTCCATGTGGGCAAACCATTTCAAAACACCCTCTTCTGCTCTCTCAACCACGCTCTTTTTATTTCCACACATCTCTCTTACCCTTACGTTACTTACTCGATCAAACCACCTCACACCACATATTGTCCTCAAACATCTCATTTCCAGCACATCCACCCTCCTGCGCACAACTCTATCCAAAGCCCACGCCTCGCAACCATACAACATTGTTGGAACCACTATTCCTTCAAACATAACCATTTTTGCTTTCCGAGATAATGTTCTCGACTTCCAAACATTCTTCAAGGCTCCCAGAATTTTTGCCCCCTCCCCCACCCTATGATTCACTTCCGCTTCCATGGTTCCATCCACTGCCAGATCCACTCCCAGATATCTAAAACACTTTACTTCCTCCAGTTTTTCTCCATACAAACTTACCTCCCAATTGACTTGACTCTCAACCCTACTGTACCTAATAACCTTGCTCTTATTCACACTTACTCTTAACTTTCTTCTTTCACACACTTTACCAAACTCAGTCACCAGCTTCTGCAGTTTCTTACATGAATCAGCCACCAGCGCTGTATCATCAGCGAACAACAACTGACTCACTTCCCAAGCTCTCTCATCCACAACAGACTGCATACTTGCCCCTCTATCCAAAACCCTTACATTCACCTCCCTAACAACCCCATCCATAAACAAATTAAACAACCACGGAGACATCACACACCCCTGCCGCAAACCTACATTCACTGAGAACCAATCACTTTCCTCTCTTCCAACACGTACACATGCCTTACATCCTCGATAAAAACTTTTCACTGCTTCTAACAACTTTCCTCCCACACCTTATATTCTTAAAACCTTCCACAGAGCATCTCTATCAACTCTATCATATGCCTTCTCCAGATCCATAAATGCTACATACAAATCCATTTGTTTTTCTAAGTATTTCTCACATACATTCTTCAACGCAAACACCTGATCCACACATCCTCTACCACTTCTGAAACCACACTGCTCTTCCCCAATCTGATGCTCTGTACGTGCCTTCACCCTCTCAATCAATACCCTCCCATATAATTTACCAGGAATACTCAACAAACTTATACCTCTGTAATTTGAGCACTCACTCTTATCCCCTTTGCCTTTGTACAATGGCACTATGCAAGCATTCCGCCAATCCTCAGGCACCTCACCATGAATCATACATACATTAAATAACCTTACCAACCAGTCAACAATACAGTCACCCCCTTTTCAATAAATTCCACTGCAATACCATCCAAACCTGCTGCCTTGCCGGCTTTCATCTTCCGTAAAGCTTTTACTACCTCTTCTCTATTTACCAAATCATTTTCCCTAACCCTCTCACTTTGCACACCACCTCGACCAAAACATTTTATCATCAAACACATTCAACAAACCTTCAAAATACTCTCTCCTTCTCACATCACCACTACTTATCACCTCCCCATTAGCCCCCTTCACTGAAGTTCCCATTTGCTCCCTTGTCTTACGCACTTTATTTACCTCCTTCTAAGACATCTTTTTATTCTCCCTGAATTTTAATGATACTCTCTCACCCCAACTCTCATTTGCCCTCTTTTTCACCTCTTGCACCTTTCTCTTGACCTCCTGCCTCTTTCTTTTATACCTCTGCCACTCATTTGCATTTTTTCCCTGCAAAAATCGTCCAAATGCCTCTCTCTTCTCTTTCACTAATAATCTTACTTCTTCATCCAACCACTCACTACCTTTTCTAATTAACCCACCTCCCACGTTTCTCATGCCACAAGCATCTTTTGCGCAAACCATCACTGCTTCCCTAAATACATCCCACTCCTCCCCCACTCCCCTTACCTCCTTTGTTCTCACCTTTTTCCATTCTGTACTCAGTCTCTCCTGGTACTTCCTCACACAAGTCTCCTTCCCAGGCTCACTTACTCTCACCACTCTCTTCACCCCAACATTTTCTCTTCTTTTCTGAAAACCCCCACAAATCTTCACCTTCGCCTACACAAGATAATGATCAGACATCCCTCCAGTTGCACCTCTCAGCACATTAACATCTAAAAGTCTCTCTTTCGTGCGTCTATCAATTAACACGTAATCCAATAACGCTCTCTGGCCATCTCTCCTACTTACATACGTATACTTATGTATATCTCGCTTTTTAAACCAGGTATTCGCAATCACCAGTCATTTGTCATCACATAAATCAACAAGCTCTTCACCATTTCCATTTACAATATGTATATATTTATATATATATAAATTTTTATTTATTATACTTTGTCGCTGTCTCCTCGTTAGGGGTTCGAAAAAAAAAGAAATAGAAATAAAAAGAAGTGAGAGAAGAGATACAGTTGTTACGTTATTATATTAGTAGTACTTAATAGAAAGTATTGTTTGATAGTTGATGATGTTCAAGTGAGATTACCATGGGGTCTCATAGCCATGGTTGAAGCAAAACCCCTTCATTAAGACATTAATGACCCAACAAGGCCAATGGACTCTCAAGCATACTTTGACAGCTCACTTCCCTGTAGGATAAGGACAAGAAAATAACCCTCTGCATTTAATACCTAAATAAAATGACACGAGTCCACATAACATGACAGACATGTGCCTCTGTGCGCTGTCACTGGGATATCTTAACATCTAAGGCTACTCACAGTATAGGAAATAATATGTCCTGCATACAAACACAACTGTTTAAACATCTATGGCTTCTCACGGTATCATAAATATTGTGGCATACATCCTAACACAAATGCTAATAGTAACTAAACATCCTAATTCACAATTGCAAGGGACTTCTTGTTCTCTGGTGCCAAAAGTTCACTTGAATGTGTAAAATATGGTCTCAGCTGAATTTTTATTAGTTGGACTGCAGCCGGGTTCTCTGAGTTTATTGATGATGAGTTTGAGAAGATATACCTCCGCGTTGTACAGTTAGGTTCGGTAAAATGCTGTCTGCTGGCTATGTGCGCCTGTTGGGAAATAACCGGTGTAGACTCCGTTGCTCACCAATGTGAGACGAAGGGTATTCGAGTACATAGTATTCGAATGGTTATTTCCTATTAGCCAGGCCCATAGCCTAGCGGTAGCATTCCCGCCTGTGGCACAGGGGTCCCGGGTTCGATCCTGGCTGTTGGAGTTTTGTATGTTCTATGAAGGCGCGCGTTCATATGCACTTTATTCGTATTCATATACCTCCGCGTTGTACAGTTGGGTTCGGTAAAATGCTGTCTGCTGGCTATGTGCGCCTGTTGGGAAATAACCGGTGTAGACCCAGTTGCTCACCAATGTGAGACGAAAGGTATTCGAGTACATAGTATTCAAATAGTTATTTCCTATTAGCCAGGCCCATAGCCTAGCGGTAGCATTCCTGTGTGTGGCACAGGGGTCCCGGATTCGATCCTGGCTGTTGGAGGTTCGTATGATATGTATATATATATATATATATTTGTGTTTTATAGGTTTATGACTGTAAAAACAAGAGGTACGTACATCTTGGTATGAACTCTGATATGTTTGCATACAGCTGAATTCAAGCAACAACAGAGCCCTGTGCCTCCTGACGAAGCTGTTTATTTTGGTGGAAGAGAAGAGAAACTCCTGGATTAACGTAAATAAAGCCATACAGATATTCCAAAGAAAGTCCACCACAGAGTGAAGCATCGTTAAGATACTTCTAGAGATAATATAGATGAAGAATCTGGTAGGTATGAGAAATTGTGGTTCGATATCTTAACGGTTTCTAGCCGTGCTTCTGTGCTTGTTGGGTAGAAAAACAAATGAAGGTGAATGTTAAGTACCTGTTGTAGTCCAGATTATAGATTTTTGTCTCTGCCGAGATTTTTGCGCTATATAAGCAACTGATTTGTTCTTGTATAGAGTAATGTTTATACCTATAGGAAGGTTTTAGCTCTGCACACTTGGCAGAAGAGTCCCACTCGAGAGCAATCCATCTAATCAGCTAGCTATTTTTGGCTGCCCTCAGAACCTGACCTCCCTGCCCTGCCCTGCAGGGTTGGTATATTTTCCCTCTCTTTTGTAGACGTTACACTGGTTGCTACTGTCGAGGTCTGGCTACTTGTGCACATCCATTAGCTAGATCACTTGGCGATCGGCAAGCTTCTTGATCACATGAATACTGTACGGCCGGTAGCAACACCAGGGTGGGTCGTTCTGATGTATCATTATTCGTTCCAAATGTCGCAGAGTTTTTGCATTTTTACCGTCAAAGAGGATATATGTGTCAGAGGTGGAGGGAACGAGAAGAAGTGGGAAGATGAAGTGAAAAAGATTTTGAGTGATCGGGGCCTGAACAAGCAGGAGGGTGAAAGGCGTGCAAGGAATAGAGTGAATTGGAACGATATGGTATACCGGGGTGGACGTGCTGTCAGTGGATTGAACCACGGCATGTGAAGCGTCTGGGGTAAACCATGGAAAGTTTTGTGGGGCCTGGATGTGGAAAGGGAGCGGTGGTTTCGGTGCATTATACATGACAGCTAGAGACTGAGTGTGAACGAATGTGGCCTTTGGTGTCTTTCCCTAGCGCTACCTAGCGCACATGCGGGAGGAGGGGGTTGTTATTTCATGTGTGACGGGATGACGACGGGAATGAATAAGGGCAGACAGTATGAATTATGTACATGTGTATATATGTATATGTCTGTGTGTGTATATATATGTATACGTTGAGATGTATAGGTATGTATATGTCCGTGTGTGGACGTGTATGTATATACATGTGTATGTGGGTGGGTTGGGCCATTCTTTCGTCTGTTTCCTTGCGCTACCTTGCTAACGCGGGAGACAGCTACAAAGTAGAATAAAATAAAATAAAATGAAATAAAATAAAATGAAATTAAATTGGGAGGTAAGTTTGAATGGAGAAAAACTGGAGGAAGTAAAGTGTTTTAGATGTCTGGGAGTGGATCTGGCAGCGGATGGAACCATGGAAGCGGAAGTGAATCATAGGGTGGGGGAGGGGGCGAAAATCCTGGGAGCCTTGAAGAATGTGTGGAAGTCGAGAACATTATCTCCGAAAGCAAAAATGGGTATGTTTGAAGGAATAGTGGTTCCAACAATGTTGTATGGTTGCGAGGCGTGGGCTATGCTATCGATAGAGTTGTGCGCAGGAGGGTGGATGTGCTGGAAAGAGATGTTTGAGGACAATGTGTGGTGTGAGGTGGTTTGATCGAGTAAGTAATGTAAGGGTAAGAGAGATGTGTGGAAATAAAAAGAGCGTGGTTGAGAGAGCAGAAGAGGGTGTTTTGAAATGGTTTGGGCACATGGAGAGAATGAGTGAGGAAAGATTGACCAAGAGGATATATGTGTCGGAGGTGGAGGGAACGAGGAGAAGTGGGAGACCAAATTGGAGGTGGAAAGATGGAGTGAAAAAGATTTTGTGTGATCGGGGCCTGAACATGCAGGAGGGTGAAAGGAGGGCAAGGAATAGAGTGAATTGGATCGATGTGGTATACCGGGGTTGACGTGCTGTCAGTGGATTGAATCAGGGCATGTGAAGCTTCTGGGGTAAACCATGGAAAGCTGTGTAGGTATGTATATTTGCGTGTGTGGACGTATGTATATTCATGTGTATGGGGGTGGGTTGGGCCATTTCTTTCGTCTGTTTCCTTGCGCTACCTCGCAAACGCGGGAGACAGCGACAAAGCAAATATATATATATATATATATATATATATATATATATATATATATATATATATATATATATATATCATACAAACATTCAACAGCCAGGATGGAACCCGGGACCCCTGAGCAACATGCGGGAGCGCTACCGCCTGTTGCACAGGGGTCCCGGGTTCGATCCTGGCTGTTGGAAGGTTTGTATGTTCTATGAAGGTGCGCGTTCCTATGCACTTTGCTCGTATTCATATACCTCCGCGTTGTACAGCTAGGTTCGTTAAAATGCTATCTGCTGGCTATGTGCTCCTGTTAGGAAATGACCGGTGTAGACCCCGTAGCTCACCAACGTGAGACGAAGGGTATTCAAGTCCATAGTATTCGAATAGTTATTTCCTATTAGCCAGGCCCATAGCCTAGCTGTAGCATTCCCGCCTGTTACACAGGTGTCCTGGGTTCGATCGTGGGTGTTGGAGGTTTGTATGTTTTATGAAGGTGCGCGTTCATATTTTGTTCATATATATATATATATATATATATATATATATATATATATATATATATATATATATATATATATATTTTGCTTTGTCGCTGTCTCCCGCGTTTGCGAGGTAGCGCAAGGAAACAGACGAAAGAAATGGCCCAACCCACCCCCATACACATGTATATACATACACGTCCACACACGCAAATATACATACCCATACATCTCAATGTACACCTATATATACACACACAGACACATACATGTATTCACATGCACAAATTTCACACTGTCTGCCTTTATTCATTCCCATCGCCACCTCGCCACACATGGAATAACATCCCCCTCCCCACTCATGTGCGCGAGGTAGCGCTACGAAAAGACAACAAAGGCCCCTTTCGTTCACACTCAGTCTCTAGCTGTCATGCAATAATGCCCGAAAACCACAGCTTCCTTTCCACATCCAGGCCCCACAGAACTTTCCATTGTTTACCCCAGACGCTTCACATGCCCTGATTCAATCCATTGACAGCACGCCGACCCCGGTATACCACATCGATCCAATTCACTCTATTCCTTGCCCGCCTTTCACCCTCCTGAATGTTCAGGCCCCGATCACTCAAAATTTTTTTCACTCCATCTTTCCACCTCCAATTTGATCTCATATATATATATATATATATATATATATATATATATATATATATATATATATATATATATATATATATATATATATATATATATATTCTATTTATTTTGCTTTGTCGCTGTCTCCCGCGTTAGCGAGGTAGCGCAAGTAAACAGACGAAAGAAATGGCCCAACCCACCCACATACACATGTAAATACATACACGTCCACACACACAAATATACATAGCTATACATCTCAACGTATACATATATATACACACACAGACATATACATATATACACATGTACATAATTCATACTGTCTGCCTTTATTCATTCCCATCGCCACCTCGCCACACATTGAAATAACACCCTCCCCCCTCATGTGTGCGAGGTAGCGCTAGAAAAGACAACAAAGGCCCCATTAGTTCACACTCAGTCTCTAGCTGTCATGTAATAATGCACCGAAACCACAGCTCCCTTTCCACATCCAGGCCCCACAGAACTTTCCATGGTTTACCCCAGACGCTTCACATGCCCTGGTTCAATCCATTGACAGCACGTCGACCCCGGTATACCACATCGTTCCAATTCACTCTATTTCTTGCACGCCTTTCACCCTCCTGCATGTTCAGCCCCCGATCACTAAAAATCTTTTTCACTCCATCTCTCCACCTCCAATTTGGTCTCCCACTTCTCCTCGTTCCCTCGACCTCTGACACATATATCCTCTTAGTCAATCTTTCCTCACTCATTCTCTCCATGTGACCAAACCATTTCAAAACACCCTCTTCTGCTCTCTCAACCACACTCTTTTTATTACCACACATCTCTCTCACCCTCTTATTAATTACTCGATCAAACCACCTCACACCACATATTGTCCTCAAACATCTCATTTCCAGCACATCCACCCTCCTACGCACAACTCTATCCATAGCCCACGCCTCACAACCATACAACATTGTTGGAACCACTATTCCTTCAAACATACCCATTTTTGCTTTCGGAGATAATGTTCTGACTTCCACACATTCTTCAAGACTCCCAGGATTTTCGCCCCCTTCCCCACCCTATGATTCACTTCCGCTTCCATGGTTTCATCCGCTGCCAAATCCACTCCCAGATATCTAAAACACTTTACTTCCTCCAGTTTTTCTCCATTCAAACTTATCTCCTAATTGACTTGTCCCTCAACCCTACTCTACCTTATAACCTTGCTCTTTTTCACATTTACTCTCAACTTTCTTCTTTCACACACTTTACCAAACTCAGTCGCCAGCTTCTGCAGTTTCTCACATGAATCAGCCACCAGCGCTCTGTCATCAGCGAACAACAACTGACTCACTTCCCAAGCTCTCTCATCCACAACAGCCTGCATACTTGCCCCTCTTTCCAAAACTCTTGCATTAACCTCCCTAACAACCCCATCCATAAACAAATTAAACAACCATGGAGACATCACACACCCCTGCCGCAAACCTGCATTCACTGAGAACCAATCACTTTCCTCTCTTCCTACACGTACACATGCCTTACATCCTCGATAAAAACTTTTCACTGCTTCTAACAACTTGCCTCCCACACCATATATTCTTAATACCTTCCACAGAGCATCTCTATCAACTCTATCATATGCCTTCACCAGATCCATAAATGCTACATACAAATCCATTTGCTTTTCTAAGTATTTCTCACATGCATTCTTCAAAGCAAACACCTGATCAACACATCCTCTACCACTTCTGAAACCACACTGCTCTTCCCCAATTTGATGCTCTGTACATGCCTTCACCCTCTCAATCAATACCCTCCCATATAATTTCCCAGGAATACTCAACAAACTTATACCTCTGTAATTTGAGCACTCACCATTGTCCCCTTTGCCTTTGTACAATGGCACTATGCACGCATTCCGCTAATCATCGGGCACCTCACCATGAATCATACATACATTGAATAACCTTACCAACCAGTCAACAATACAGTCACCCACTTTTTTAGTAAATTCCACTGCAATACCATCCAAACCCGCTGCCTTGCTGGCTTTCATCTTCCGCAACGCTTTTACTACCTCTTCTCTGTTTACCAAATAATTTTCCCTAACCCCCTCACTTTGCACGCCACCTCGACCAAAACACCCTATATCTGCCACTCTATCATCAAACACATTCAACAAACCTTCAAAATACTCACTCCATCTCCTTCTCACATCACCAGTACTTGTTATCACCTCCCCATTAGCCCCCTTCACTGATGTTCCCATTTGTTCCCTTGTCTTACGTACTTTATTTACCTCCTTCCAAAACATCTTTTTATTCTCCCTAAAATTCAATGATACTCTCTCACCCCAACTCTCATTTGCCCCTCTTTTTCACCTCTTGCACCTTTCTCTTGACCTCCTGTCTCTTTCTTTGATACATCTCCCAGTCATTTGCATTATTTCCCAGCAAAAATTGTCCAAATGCCTCTCTCTTCTCTTTCACTAATAATCTTACTTCTTCATCCCACCACTCACTACCCTTTCTAATCTGCCCACCTCCAATGCTTCTCATGCCACAAGCATCCTTTGCGCAAGCCATCACTGCTTCACTAAATACATCCCATTCCTCTCCCACTCCCCTTACCTCCTTTGTTCTCACCTTTTTTCATTCTGTACTCAGTCTCTCCTGGTACATCCTCACACAAGTCTCCTTCCCAAGCTCACTTACTCTCAGCACTCTCTTCACCCAAACATTCTCTCTTCTTTTCTGAAAACCTCTACAAATCTTCACCTTCGCCTCCACAAGATAATGATCAGACATCCCTCCAGTTGCACCTCTCAGCACATTAACATCCAAAAGTCTCTCTTTCGCGCGCCTATCAATTAACACGTAAACCAATAACGCTCTCTGGCCATCTCTCCTACTTACATACGTATACTTATGTATATCTCTCTTTTCAAACCAGGTATTCCCAATCACCAGTCCTTTTTCAGCACATAAATCTACAAGCTCTTCACCATTTCCATTTACAACACTGAACACCCACATGTATACCAATTATTCCCTCAACTGCCACATTACTCACCTTTGCATTCAAATCACCCATCACTATAACCCGGCCTCGTGCATCAAAACCACTAACACTCTCATTCAGCTGCTTCCAAAACACTTGCCTCTCATGATCTTTCTTCTCATGCCCAGGTGCATATGCACCAATAATCACCCATCTCTCTTCATCAACTTTCAGTTTTACCCATATCAATCTAGATTTTACTTTCTTACACTCTATCACATACTCCCACCACTCCTGTTTCAGGAGTAGTACTACTCCTTCCCTTGCTCTCGACCTCTCACTAACCCCTGACTTTACTCCCAAGACATTCCCAAACCACTCTTCCCCTTTACCATTGAGCTTTGTTTCATTCAGAGCCAAAACATCCAGGTTCCTTTCCTCAAACATACTACCTATCTCTCCTTTTTACTCATCTTGGTTACATCCACACACATTTAGACACCCCAATCTGAGCCTTCGAGGAGGATGAGCACTCCCCGCGTGACTCCTTCTTCTGTTTCCCTTTTTAGAAGGTTAAAATACAAGGAGGAGGGGGGGGGGGATTTCTAGCCCCCCGCTCCCGTACCCTTTAGTCGCCTTCACGAGACGTGAGGAACGCGTGGGAAGTATTCTTTCTCCCCTATCCCCAGGGATAGGGGAGAATATATATATATATATATATATATATATATATATATATATATATATATATATATATATATATATATATATATTCGAGTCCAGCAGGTTGACCTGCTGTCTTTGCTTTCCCCCGACTTTATTAACAAACAACGGTTATTGCTAATTTAGCGGGAAATACACGGAAGCTCTCTCTCTCTCTCTCTCTCTCTCTCTCTCTCTCTCTCTCTCTCTCTCTCTCTCTCTCTCTCTCTCTCTCTCTCATAGGTTGAAATCTAATTTAGTTTTACAGTTAACCTAAGTTCTCTGGTAGTGTGAGCTTCCGTGTATTTCCCGCTAAATTAGCAATAACCGTTGGCAACGTACCGCAGAAAATACCGCTATACCTCCAGTCTGGATATCAGGCCGCAGCTCGCTCCCTTTACTGGCCATATAAACCTACACTCAACCGAACGAATTAAAAGTGTGTGGTAGGGCGGTGACTGCCTCCCTTTTACTTCCACCATCAACACCAACATCTCTAACGTCATACCGTCACATACCCCCACCACCATCACCAACATCTCTAACGCCATACCGTCACATACCCCCACCACCATCACCAACATCTCTAACGCCATACCGTCACATACCCCCACCACCATCCCCAACATCTCTAACGCCATACCATCACATACCTCCACCACCATCACCAACATCTCTAACGCCATACCATCACATACCTCCACCACCATCACCAACATCTCTAACGCCATACCATCACATACCTCCACCACCATCACCAACATCTCTAACGCCATACCGTCACATACCTCTACCACCATCACCAACATCTCTAACGCCATACCGTCACATACCCCCACCACCACCACTCTTGATACTATACCGTCACATAACACAGTGACTCCTGGCACTGTACTATACACTGACAGTACCATCACATACCACTGCCATCACCCCTTACACCACACCACCACATACCACACCCCATCACCCCTTACACTACACCACCCCATACCACACCCCATCACCCCTTACACTACACCACCACCCCGGCATCACCCATGCCGCTGTGAAACCATACCACCACTCATCATCTCTGCCACTATACCAGTGTCCCTGACACTATACCCTCACATACCTCCAGCTCAGCCCTTTACATTATACCACCACAGTCATACTCCCCCTTACATCATGTTATCACATACCACCAGCACCGCCACCCCAACATTGTACCATCACATACTCGCCAGCCCCATCACTCATTATACCATCACATACCAACACCACCATCACCCCTGACACTGTATCAGCACATAACACACACCCTATCACCCCAGACACCATTCCATCACATGCTGTCATCATTACCTTCACACACATCAGCAGCAGCGCCACTACCACCTCTGACGCTATACCATGCACCACCATCCTAGGCACTGTACCATCACATCTCACCATCCCTTAACACCATCACGATCCCCAGTGCACACTGTGCTGCACGTAGACCATCACGACGATAACCTGTGTACGATCACATACCTGCCCCGGACTCTGTGCAATCACATACCGCCCCACACTCTGCGATCACATACCGCCCCACACTCTGCGATCACATACCGCCCCGGACTCGGTGCGATCACATACCGCCCCACACTCTGCGATCGCATACCGCCCCACACTCTGCGATCGCATACCGCCCCACACTCTGCGATCACATACCGCCCCATACTCGGTGCGATCACATACCGCCCCACACTCTGCGATCACATACCGCCTCATACTCGGTGCGATCACATACCGCCCCAAACTCGGTGCGATCACATACCGCCCCACACTCGGTGCGATCACATACCGCCCCACACTCGGTGCGATCACATACGGTACCTCCTGAAGACGCGCATCACCCCCGTGCCATGTAGTAGTAGGTCGAGGTGACCGTATTGCCGCCACTGTACCGGGGTATCTTGTACTGTATTGTCTTGCTCGACGACGCGTCTTGTCTTCCAACGTTTGAAGTCATTATGGAGAGAAATGTGATCACGAGGACGAGGACAAGGGTTCTTCACACCCTCGAGTATTTATGAGTTCACTAAGCACAGATAAGCGAGATGGTGATCCCAAGAGATCATCAGGATTATAAGTCATGGAATCAATGATAATTTTAAGGAGAGTCGGATCTTTTCATGTTCAGGGCCCTTCAGAAACTATCAGGCCTTCAGATACTTTAAGGAGAAGAGGATTCTCCCATTTTTAGCCCCCCCCCCAAAGACCTATTGGTACCTGGAGTAATTTGAGAAAAGTATGATGTTCTTCCTTGTTGACCTCGTAATCCTTTTGCGCTACCGCTCGCAAGATGAACATGGAGTGCCCAGTAAACAAGCCAATAACACTGACACAAATCAGTAATCAGTCTCGCCCTCGTCCCACCAACCTTGGCTATCGGGGTCTGCGGATGATTTAAAGAAAGTCGGATTGATTCACTTTCAGACCCTTCCCAGGCAATCGGGCCTCAGGCCTGGCCTGACATTTGATACACCATTCGTACCAACACCTCTCTCACCATTATCCCCCGGAAACTATACATCACATAGTATCACCAGCACTTGACACTGTACCGTCACATACCACCACCAACCGACATTCCTTGAACCTCTGGGGCCCGAGGGCGTGTTCAGCACGTCGCCTGCAGCCATCAGACGCAGGATGTGAAAGCTTAAGAAGACTGTGGTGAGGTATGTACTAAGTGTACCATTTGATTTTTGCCACAAGAGCGGCTTATTTATTGTGCACCGCTGCTAGTCTTGCTGTCGGGGGGCGCAAGTGAGTATATAGAGTACACTGAGGGTCCAGGGACTGAGGGGGAGGGCGGGCTCAGTGTTTGAAATACGTTATAGGTTACGTAGTGAGAACAGTGTTTACATGGATTAGGCGACATAATGAATTGTTCGGTAATTTACATGGTATGTGTACCAGACCAGCTAGTCTGTGGTGGATACTTTGGTCTGCGGGCCACAACTTCATAGGGCTTGGTCGACCAACGACCCAGTTCAGCAGTCTGGACACGGCCCGAGCTGTAGGGCAGGTGACCTCCGAAGAAAACGTCAGGACATCAGCTCAAAGACGAGAGAAATGCCTGGAAATGTTTTATCTACAGAAGCGGAAATATAGTCAAGTCTTGGGTCTGAACCTACGGAAGTACTTGTCAATTTTTTTTTTCAATAGACTTGTGGTCCGCTTTCAACTATAATTGGTAAATCATTCCATACGTTAACAGTTCATTTGAAGAAAGATTGCTTTCGAAGTAGGCCGCTCGCAAACGAATGTGTAACCTTAAGTGTATATATAGAGAGGCATAGGTGTATTTGTTATTTCAAGGGAGATCAGGGTGATAAAATCAGTGATGGCTGCTTACATCATGATTGTCCAACACGATCACCAGGCTGCTGCTCTACTCCTGCATATGCCAGACTTCATCGACAACTGAATGGTACAGCCTACGTATGTTCATAATTTCTATCCATGTGAGTTGTATAGTAAAAGGATTACACAAGTCTCTAAGGCTCTGCCTTCGTCAGATCTACCACAGTGGTAACGTGGGGAAGCTGCCTTGTCCACCTCGACGATTTGTACAAGTCCAAATTACCATTGCTGCCGTCGACCAGGAAATGAGGCTTCACCTTCGTGTCTCCCAACAGTAGCGACAGTGATAAGTCGGTGACGATTCGTCTTGCCTTGATGCGGCAGGTATATAACCCTTGTTGTTCATCACTGTGACATTGTCACTGATGTACCGTAGTTTGCCGGGCGTCCTGCAGTGGGACGCCTTATTACTGTTTGCCAACTCTTGTGGCGTCAGTATGTCGGGGAAGAAGTTGTGGGCTGACAGCCACTTCGGGATAACGTATGTTATTCAGTGATATATATATATATATATATATATATATATATATATATATATATATATATATATATATATATATATATATATATATATTACAACTACGGAGAATCTTTGGCCTTTATTTTGAGGCGTCATACAGTAAGGGAGGAAGGGATGAGAAATAATTGAAGATATGGAGAATACATTAAATAAATACTTGTCTACGAAAGTGTTTCGTTAGATGCTAAGAACTTGTAAGATAAGGAAAACAAGAGTAACAACACAATTCTTAGCAGTTTATCTTGACTAGAACGCGATTGTGTGAACAACATCATTTGAAATTTAAATTGTAAAGTTATACTACATGTAAAGGTCCAGATAAAACTGTACTTGTTAGGAAATTGACGGGAAAGAATCTTCACAATAAGCACATAGGAACGCTTCTTGTATGACCTGCATGCGAGGGTAATTTCTATAGCTGCAGTGACAGATGAATGTGCAAGTTGAATTTGATAGAGACCAGAGAAACTTTAGGAAAGATTGATAGTGTGAACAACCCTAAGAAAAATGGGGTTAAGGGACCGACGTTTTGTAAACGTAACGGCCAATATAGGAAGACAATTGATCTTTGAAAAAAAAGAAATAAGACAGGATCCCCCAATCAGACCCGTTGGCTTAGACATGCACGAGTCATGCAGCATCAGACACCGTTGTAGACAGAAGATTTTATTGAACAGAAGGAAAAAACTACAACAACGTAGCAAGTGTGGCTTGAGGCTGTGTCACACACGAGTGACTGTGCCGAGGGCACATTGAGATATTATGATGAAGTCAGTCGTAAAATAGAAAACTAATTGTTACCGTGTCATTCAGAGGATTGTAGAGAGTGGAGACGCCTTCATACGGTACTGGCGCATGATGTCCGGTGTAAGACGGTGCACCAGGTAGGGTGATGACCCGCCCTACAACATGAACATTAAAGGTAAAGTGAAAGGCTACATCATCACTGCCATACCGTCGTGTTCAAGGATGAAGAAACCAGTCGTTCACGAGGGTCGTCTCGTCGTGCTCAAGGGTGTAAATATCCGAGGCACAGATAGCGAGAGTTGGTAGGAACAAGCACGCTAACCGCCCATCCCTCAGGCCTCACAGTAATGGCTCTGTATGCTGCTCCAAATCGCAGATCTTAATTTACTTCACGAGATCTTTGGAGAAAGTGCAAGAAACTTTCAGAGCATTCGAGCAAATATTTAGTCTCCTGACTACCTCAAGCCGGTCATCTTGATTTTAGCATCGGTTGCTCATGTATTCCAGCGTCCGGAAGCTTGCGTTTGCCATAGTCGTCAATACGTTCTATTATGATCCATATTACCAAGAGAAATTCTTGTGGTTGTAAATGATATAGTTAAACCATTTTTATTGCGTAAGACCAAATATATATATATCTCTTGGGGGGGAAAAAAAAGTGATTGGAGGTGGTTTGGCAAGGCTTATTGGATCCGGGCAACTTTTTGTGTCCCAATATTGGGTCTCATTGCCTCGATTCTTGCGGATTAAAAGTTCTTGGACGAGCGCTCTTATCTGGTTCGCCGCCGACCCAGGAGCCTCAGCCTCCACGACACTCACTCGCTACAGCACAGACACGTACCGAGCAACACTTATGTACAGTACATTACTAACATGTACCGAGCAACACTTATGTACAGTGCATTACAAACTGACCTATTCTCTGTACATTACTGACACGTACCGAGCAACACTTATGTACAGTACATTACAGACTGACCTATTCTCTGTACATTACTAACATGTACCGAGCAACACTTATGTACAGTACATTACAAACTGACCTATTCTCTGTACATTACTAACATGTACCGAGCAACACTTATGTACAGTACATTAGAGAACTAACGTATTGTCTGTGCTTCATATGCTGTCATATGCTTCCTGAAACGCATGCTTTTCGTGGCTGAGCTACAATGCTTATTGTAGTACTGAGTTATTGCTCACTACAACTTTAACTTTTGCTTTCTCTTGCACTAACTTATGCTTCCTCTTGCACTAACTTATGCCTCCTCTTGCACTAACTTATGCTTCCTCTTGCACTAACTTATGCCTCCTCTTGCACTAACTTATGCTTCCTCTTGCACTAACTTATGCCTCCTCTTGCACTAACTTATGCCTCCTCTTGCACTAACTTATGCCTCCTCTTGCACTAACTTATGCTTCCTCTTGCACTAACTTATGCTTCCTCTTGCACTAACTTATGCCTCCTCTTGCACTAACTTATGTTTCTTCTTACACTAACTCTGCTTCCTCTTACACTAACTTATGCTTCCTCTTGCACTAACTTCTGCTTCTTTTTGCAGTAACATAGGCCTCCTCTTGCACTAAATTATGCTTCCTCTTGCACTAACTTATGCTTCCTCTTGCGCTAACTTATACTTCCTCTTGCTCTAACTTACACTTCCTCTTGCACTAACTTACGCTTCCTCTTGCACTAACTTATGATTCAGCTTACACTAACTTATGCTTCCTCTTGCACTAACTTACGCTTCCTCTTGTACTAACTTATGCTTCCTCTTGCATCAACTTATGCTTCCTCTTGCACTGACTTAAGCTTCCTCTGGCAGTATCTTATGTTTTATCTTGCACTATCTTATGCTTCCTCTTGCAATGACTTAAGCTTCCTCTTGCACTATCTTATGCTTCCTCTTGCACTAACTTGTGTATCCTCTTGCATTAACTTAAGCTTCCTTTTGCACTATCTTATACTTCCTCTTGCACTAACGTATGCTTCCTCGGGCACTATCTTATGCTTCCTCTTGCACTAACTTGTGTATCCTCTTGCATTAACTTAAGCTTCCTTTTGCACTAACTTGTGTATCCTCTTGCATTAACTTAAGCTTCCTCTTGCACTATCTTATACTTCCTCTTGCACTAACGTATGCTTCCTCGGGCACTATCTTATGCTTCCTCTTGCACTAACTTGTGTATCCTCTTGCATTAACTTAAGCTTCCTTTTGCACTAACTTGTGTATCCTCTTGCATTAACTTAAGCTTCCTCTTGCACTATCTTATACTTCCTCTTGCACTAACGTATGCTTCCTCGGGCACTATCTTATGCTTCCTCTTGCACTAACTTGTGTATCCTCTTGCATTAACTTAAGCTTCCTTTTGCACTAACTTGTGTATCCTCTTGCATTAACTTAAGCTTCCTCTTGCACTATCTTATACTTCCTCTTGCACTAACGTATGCTTCCTCGGGCACTATCTTATGCTTCCTCTTGCACTAACTTGTGTATCCTCTTGCATTAACTTAAGCTTCCTTTTGCACTAACTTGTGTATCCTCTTGCATTAACTTAAGCTTCCTCTTGCACTATCTTATACTTCCTCTTGCACTAACGTATGCTTCCTCGGGCACTATCTTATGCTTCCTCTTGCACTAACTTGTGTATCCTCTTGCATTAACTTAAGCTTCCTCTTGCACTAACTTATGCTTCCTTTTGCACTAACTTGTGCTTCCTCTTGCACTCAGTAGTCTCCTGTGGTACCCTCCGCGGTCCTAAAATGTACCACAGCAGTTATTTATGATCTCATCTGATGAAAGTTCACCGCATTTTTGGGCTGTTTTTCTCCTAATCAGGACCACAATGAAAGCACCTAAAATTTACTTACTACATTAGAGTACGTAATGCACTGAGTACACTAATGTGGAAAACAAACTCAGACTTAAGACATTCGAGAGTGCAATGACAGCATCATAGTAACAGCAAATTATACTTATATTCATTCTCTCTCTCTCTCTCTCTCTCTCTCTCTCTCTCTCTCTCTCTCTCTCTCTCTCTCTCTCTCTCTCTCTCTCTCTAGTTTTCAAGATAAATA
>NC_092245.1:4042233-4049733 GCF_036320965.1 Panulirus ornatus | reverse complement strand
AAATGTTGATGAACTTTGCAACACATATAAACTATGAAGCCAAAAGGTTGATGAATATTGTTATATATGAACCATGGGACAGAAACGTTGAGTCCGGCAGTACAGTACACGTGAACTGGACTGTAGTATGGGTGGACACTTCGATGCCCGGGCTGCTCCTTCCATGTGCCACTGCGAAGGTTATGTATTACAAAGCCGCAGTCATGTGTACTGTGTTACGAGGAACGTGATGATTGTGGGGCAAAATTGTCGGACATTGGCTCGTCCAGATGGTGGGGATCATGGTGGTATTAAGTGTGCTATGTACGTGTTGTTTTGTCTTTTGACAGCTGCTGGAAGCTCCAAATAATAATGACGTCCCCACATATTACGAATAGTGATAGTGAGAATGATGATGATGATGATGACCCAAGTGACAAAAATGATGTTGGTGATGATGGTGATACTAGAGTTAAAGTTGGCGGGGAGGTTTATGAAGATGACGGAGACGTTCCTGTGTCGTCGACCCGCAGACTCGCCCCACACACACACACACACACACTCACACACACACACACACACACACACACACTCACACTCACACACACACACACACACACACACACACACGCCCATCCCTTGCCTTTCTGTACTTCCTCACGTTATTAGCAGCAGACACAACTGACCTTCCCTGACGTCCTTCCCTCATTATGCCTCCATATCCCCCCCACACCCATCCCTAACCCCTAACCCATCCCACTCCATTGGGTCTCGTGAGATGGCTGCTGGCTTGTGTGAGGCGTTGTTACCTTCTAAGACCTTCCTGGTGTTATCTTTTTGTGTCTGTATGTAGTCTCTGTTTCCATTTTTGTTATCATTGTATATTTATCATTCATCTAAGTAAGTGTTTTCTTCATGTGTCTTTCGGTCGTTTAAACAGTCAAATGATACAGGTGTCGGTACAGCGCATAAGCCATTTTTCCAGTACTGGGAAGGAGCCGCCATTTCTTGATCTCTGTTATACTTTTAATCATCTGTGTACTGTCAACATTCATGGTTTTATCACTCAGCTTATTTCATCCATCCACTACATCTAAAGTACTTTTTTACATCAATTTTTTTGAACAAGTTTCTTATTTCATTTCTTATTCTGACTTCTTGTTGCTCCATATTTGCATCTCTCGAGGAACTTTTCACTGTCGACTTCTTGGAACTGTTTGAGAAACTTGAGAAGATTGTTCTGTAGTTTACCCATGTTTTCCTCTTCCTTGATGGGCAAGTTAATGGCCTTCGACCTTTTCCTGTAACTCAGCTATGTTAATCATGGTACAGTCTTTGTTGCCTTCCTCCGGACCTTCTTTGTGAGTTCTTTGCGCATCTTTTAGTGCGCTGACCAAACTTGTGAATCATCTTCTAACTCTGTGAACTGTTAACTAAACATATCCTTATCTTTGTGCTTACATATGATTCTAACATTTGCTGGTAGATAGAGATTGTCTCCTTACGATTCTCCTAAGATGGGGTTCAGGCGCTGGGTTAAATCCAAAGTCCTGTCATACTCAGGTTCCCGTAGCTTATTTCCTGCTAGATAATACATCTATCGAGTTTCTTTCGCTGTGTCTCATCCTCTTATCTTTACATTTCCTGGGATTGCATTTGATTTATGATGTATGGAGTATACTGGTCCCCTTGTAAGTTAATGTAATCCTCATCATTCTTTACCTCGCAATATTGAAACTGTTGATCCAGGTTAGAGTTATGGTACTGTATGCTTAGACTTAAGTAAAGCTTTTGACAGAGTATCTTTCTTGAGCGTCTCCTTAGAAGAATATCGGGACACGGCATCGGGAGTTGTGTATTTAATTGGATTAGGGCTAGGCTCACTGACAGAAAACAGAGGGTATGCATCAACGTAGTTGCATCGGACTGGGGCAATGTACCCAGTGGTGTTCCCAAGGGGTAAGCCTTGGGACCGCTCTTGTTCGTTGTGTATATTAACGATTAGGGTCTGGGGTTAACCAGCGACTTAAGTATATTTGCCGATGATACAAAAATAGAGACCGTAATTGATTCGGATGAAAATTCACTGAATTTGTAGAGGGATTTAAATAGATTATCAGAATGGACTGGTACGTGGAAATTAGGATTCAACATAGATAAATGTGGAACACTGAGTATGGGTAAAGACAGGAACACTGATTACAAACTGGACAATATTGCTATTGGTAAAACAGAATGCGAAAGAGGTTTAGTACTGGTGAGGAAGGCTCTAAAGCCATGGCAACAAAGTATTAAAGGCTAATAGAATGTTAAGGTTCATTAATAGGACTGTTAGCAATAAAACTCAATGAGTATTATTGCAATATTACCTTGCGTTGGTGAGACCACATGTGGATGATGCGGTACAGGTTTGGGCTCCATACTACGCAGTTGATATAGATCTTGATTAGAGAGGGTACAAAGGCGAATGACAAAAATGATCCCTAGAATTAGAACCTCAGTTATGAAGAAAGCTTAAGAATACTGAATTTGCTGTCACTTAAGAGGAGGAGGACTAGAGGGGATGTGTTAAAGTTTTTAATTGGGTGAAGGGCATTAATAAAGGTAACATGAATAAAGTTAGAATGGCGCCACCGGATGGGACAAGAAATAATGGATTTAAAGAAGAAAATGAATAGATTCAGGTTGGATGTGGCTAAATTTTGCTTCGGGAATAGGGTAGTAGATTTATGGAGGAAGCTGCTAACTACAGTTGTGGAAACAAGGCCTTTAGGTAGCTTAAAACGAAGTTTAGAACGCCATATTCCATACCTCTGACTCTGTACTTCAGACTTCATACTTAAGATCCCATACCCCCAGACTCCAGACTCCAGTTCTTGGCCTCCACACCTCAATCTATGCCCCAGACTCCCACGTCAGACGCCAGATCTCAGGAGTCCCACGCCTGGGCCAGCACCAGTACGGAGAAGAAAGGGAGATTCAATTTGTATCACATTACCATAGATTAATATTAATGTAGGTGAATTTATAGTGTTTATGGCGGGCGGCGAGAGTTCCCCTGATGGAGGGTTTGTGGTCTGCCAGACAATAGGAAGATCTTCCAAGGCGCAACCAGTCGTGTTCCTCAACTCCCACAATCAGTCGGCTGAGGGTTTTTCTTAATGTTTTTATGTTGTAGGCTCCGGCTACGGACAGAAATCCTCTAGACTGGATCTGGGAATCACATGAAGTATGAAAAAGGATTAGAAATAAAGAAGAGGCAATGGAGAGGAAGCGAAACTGGAATGTCTTACCCTTAACAAGGGAGTTGGTTATAGGGTTTCAGTCAAGATATGAACTTTAAGGATAAATATGTATTACCACATGGCAGGGGAGGAAAGGTGGTGCAAGTCATATGAATACTCGTCATGCATAATTGAATAACAGTTAAATAAACAACTTGGGTGCAATCATAATTAATGCTTGCGGACGCACGAAGTCGGAAAGAGCTTGAATATATATATAATTTCACACCTGCGCACCCAAGATTCACACCCGGCCATCGAGAATGGTGACCCGGGTTTGCTGTGTGGAGGTGTCTGATGGAGGTAGGATCGTGAGTGAAGCGCAGACTGGGTCTTTTGTAATGTGGGGAGGACAGAAAAGCAGCGAGCTCGGGGAATGTAGTCTTTTTTTTCTTCAAGAAATGTCTTGCATGTTCTAGCTATCCATGACTCAGAGCTGCTCGCTGGCTGTAAAGGCTGAGAGTAATGCGTAAGTTTACATAGCCAGTGATGGTAGGTAAAAGTTTTCGTATCAAGAACTGCTCAAGTTGGGAAACCCTCCAACAGGACCTTAACGACTGAGGCAGAGACTGGTTAACGACGGAGACTCCAACAACGGCGAACAACGTCATGACCGAAATATGGACGTACTCACACATAGCCCTCAACAGCCTGATCTCTAACACCTATGATGACACAGCGGGTAAACTCTACATCTGTAATCCAATGTCTTCCTCCTGATGAGCGGCTACTTGGTCAGATGTACGATGAGAAACGTCGCAGGTCGACAGTGAGGATAGAATGAAGGTGATCATTTGTTATGAAGACACCAGTATCAGCAAACTGATCATGAAGAAGAACACGACCCACGTCAGAGAAACGGTGTGTTGTTCACCACATGGATCACCACCTGAGAGAGTGTGCTCTTTGGCCTTATGTGCTCCAGTAGTACTCAAGGAATCTAACCAAAGATCCGAAAAAACGACACAAGAAGGATAAGATCCAAACAGGAAGTTAATGATCTTGGAAACCATCTTCCTAGAAGGATTTTCATCTGCCATTATGATAGATGAACTTATGCATGACTCTTAGCTTTTGCAGAGAGCCAGCAGCTCACAATCAGTGTTTGGTAGGGCGGGCAGGACGTACGTAACAGTCAACTCCATTTCCTAGGCTCACTACTTTTCCGTTCGCCCAACACAACAAAGACCCAGCCTGAGCTTCACGTATCCTGTGGAGTCTGAAGCTGACATCTTTGCGCCAAACGTCATCTCTTCATTGTCGTGAACTTCTGTGATGAAATGCACTCAGCGAGTTGATTTTCAGTAGCCAGAGAAAACCACTCGATCAACCGTGGGAAAGTACTTGAGGACACAACAGTCAAGCTTACTGGTAAGCTGGCACACTCGTGATCTGATTGACGCACTCTGCCATCTACTCACATTCTAGAGACAAAAAAAAAATGATTTTTAACATTTCCATCAAATGATATTCATTTGCTGGGCAGCCAAAATGAATATTTGTCATCTCATGAGACGCTAGTTCCTACATTATGTAGATTAATCATTACTTTTTTATGTGTGATTTTGCCGAATTTTCATGTCTAGATGATGATAATAATGATAATGATAATAATTATAATGATAATAATTTTTGAAGAATGTGTGGAAGTCGAGAACATTATCTCGGAAAGCAAAAATGGGTATGTTTGAAGGAATAGTGGTTCCAACAATGTTGTATGGTTGCGAGACGTGGGCTATGGATAGAGTTGTGCGCAGGAGGGTGGATGTCCTGGAAATGAGATGTTTGAGGACAATGTGTGGTGTGAGGTGGTTTGATCGAGTGAGTAACGTAAGGGTAAGAGAGATGTGTGGAAATAAAAAGAGCGTGGTTGAGAGAGCAGAAGAGGGTGTTTTGAAGTGGTTTGGGCACATGGAGAGAATGAGTGAGGAAAGATTGACCAAGAGGATATATGTGTCGGAGGTGGAGGGAACGAGGAGAAGAGGGAGACCAAATTGGAGGTGGAAAGATGGAGTGAAAAAGATTTTGTGTGATCGGGGCCTGAACATGCAGGAGGGTGAAAGGAGGGCAAGGAATAGAGTGAATTGGAGCGATGTGGTATACCGGGGTTGACGTGCTGTCAGTGGATTGAATCAAGGCATGTGAAGCGTCTGGGGTAAACCATGGAAAGCTGTGTAGGTATGTATATTTGCGTGTGTGGACGTATGTATATACATGTGTATGGGGGGGGGGGGGGTTGGGCCATTTCTTTCGTCTGTTTCCTTGCGCTACCTCGCAAACGCGGGAGACAGCGACAAAGTATAATAAATAAATATAAATATTATTATTATTATCATTATTATTATTATCGTTATTATTATTATTATTTATGTACAAGTATATACTGACTAAACACCCGAAAAGACTGTATTAATATTGTGTTTGAAATAGATTAAAGATAATTTGTAAACGTTGAAATGTAGTGGATGAGAAATATGGTTTGGCTTTTGGCCCAACCATCCTCAAAACTTCTGGGAAAACAAGTTTCTTTCAAAAGGCGAATGTTAGTCTCTCGTTTTCTACAACCGTAACGAGAGGGAATCACTGAAGAGTATTTCTGGAACGACACACAAGATTCCTGGACTGGGAGAAGGCAGACCTGCGCTGCTCACGAGCGAGACGTCGTCATGAAGCTGTGGGAACTCTCCTGGCAGTGAACGGCTGAGGATGTAGCCAACGTCCACCCTTAAAGCCAGATAAGTTCCAGTCGGAGAAGTAAGATTCTGACCCAGCGCTCCAGCAGGCTCCTACCCAGCGTTCTAGCAGGTTCTGACGCAGCGCTCCAGCAGGCTCTGACCCAGCGTTCCAGCAGGCTCTGACCCAGCGCTCCAGCAGGCTCCGACCCAACGTTCCAGCAGGCTTTGACCCAGCGTTCCAGCAGGCTCTGACCCAGTGTTCCAGCAGGCTCTGACCCAGCGCTCCAGCAGGCTCTGAACCAGAACTCCAGCAGACTCTGACCCAGCGTTCCAGCAGGTTCTGACCCAGCGTTCCAGCAGGCTCTGACCCAGCGCTCCAGCAGGCTCCTACCCAGCGTTCCAGCAGGCTCTGACCCAGCGTTCCAGCAGGCTCTGACCCAGCGTTCCAGCAGGGTCTGACCCAGCGCCCCAGCATGCTCTGACCCAGCGTTCCAGCAGGTTTTGACCCAGCGTTCCAGCAGGCTCTGACCCAGCCTTCCAGCAGGCTCTGACCCAGCCTTCCAGCAGGGTCTGACCCAGCGCTCCAGCAGGCTCTGACCCAGCGCTCCAGCAGGCTCTGACCCAGCGCCCCAGCATGCTCTGACCCAGCCTTCCAGCAGGCTCTGACCCAGCGTTCCAGCAGGGTCTGATCCAGCGCTCCAGCAGGCTCTGACCCAGCGCCCCAGCAGGCTCTGACCCAGCGTTCCAGCATCCTCTGACCCAGCGTTCCAGCAGGCTCTGACCCAGCGTTCCAGCAGGGTCTAACCCAGCGTTCCAGCAGGCTCTGACCCAGCGTTCCAGCAGGGTCTAACCCAGCGCTTTAGCAGACCCTGACCCAGTGTTCCAGCAGGCTCTGACCTAGCATTCCAGCAGGCTCTGACCTAGCGCTCCAGCAGACTCTGACCCAGCGTTCCAGCAGGCTCTTACCCAGCGCTCCAGCAGACTCTGACTCAGCGCTCCAGAAGACACTGACCCAGCGCTCCAGCAGACTCTGACCCAGCGCTCCAGCAGGCTCTGACCCAGCGCTCCAGGAGGCTCTGACTCGGCGTTCCAGCAGACTGACCCAGCACTCCAGCAGGCTCTGACCCAGCGTTCCAGCAGGCTCTGACCCAGCGTTCCAGCAGGCTCTGACCCAGCGCTCCAGCAGGCTCTGACCCAGCGTTCCAGCAGACTGATCCAGCACTCCAGCAGGCTCTGGCCCAGCGTTCCAGCAGGCTCTGACCCAGTGTTCCAGCAGGCTCTGAACCAGCGCTCCAGCAGGCTCTGACCTAGCGCTCCAGCAGGCTCTGACCAGTATAAAGACACAACCGAGAAACATGAGTTTTCTCTTTGCATAACAGAAGGCAGGCCGCTGTAGACGGATGGTGGGAGTGGACAACCAGTTTGACGTGCCTAGCAGTAAGCGAGGAGGAATGTGAAGGTAGGGTTGAGGCGGAATCCTCCATCAGTAGTAGCAACTTTACCAGCGTCTGAGAGACCGAAAACGCTTTGATGTTACAGTATCAGGCCTTTCTCCTGAGCGA